>NC_138738.1:3155906-3213406 GCF_965113295.1 Leuciscus leuciscus | reverse complement strand
TGTGACGCATTAAGAGAATCTCTGCTGAAACAGAGGGCCGCTCACGGGCTCAGCCTTAACCAAACATTATTAAAGACCTTCAGCAGACGCTGCAGAGAGAGAATGAGCGAGAGAGGTGGACGGGACAGTCATTAACCCCTCGATGAAGGGAATCAGAGCGAGTGAGGACAGAATAGACACACAGAGTGACTTTTGGACCCAGAGGGCCCTCAAGAAAGAGACATCAAATCAGTCTTTCTGAACTCTGACACGACGATTCTATCACATCCACAATACCGAATCATTCCTCTCCCTCATCTATCTTCCCTTGAACTATACTTTTTCAGACTGTTTCCTCAATAAAAGTTAGGGTGTAATAAGGATTATCTCCGTTGAGATGATGCAGACAATGTCTTTTCTGTCAGAACAGGACACTGGATCACTGTAGGAGTCATTTCAACCCATTCAAATGTGTCACAATCAATCTTGAAACATGCAAGAATCAGCATTTGAGCAGCTTGGTAGAAAAAAAATAAAAAAATCTGGAATATCATGAGAACTGGTGACACTTTACAATAAGGTCTCATTTGTTAACATTAGTTAATGTATTAACTAAAATGAAGTAACAATGAGAAATACATTTGTATTTATTAATCTTTGTTAAAGTTGGTTGATAAAAATACAGTCAATCATTGTTTGTTCATGTTAGTTCACAGTGCATTAACTAACGTTAACAAATACAACTTCTGATTTCAATAATGTATTCGTAAATGTCGATATTAATGTGAACTAAGATTAATAGTTAATTCTTAGTTCATGTTAACTAAAATAGTTAACTAATGAAAGCTTATTGTAAAGCGTTACCTATAAACTACTCTACCGTTATTACATTTTTTTTAAAGAAATTAACTTTTTATTTCCGCAATGATGCATTCAATTGAAAATAAAGACATTTATAATGTCACAAAAGATTTCTATTTCATATAAATTTGTTCTATTCTTCAAAGAATCATGAAAAACAATGTATCACGTTTCCATAACATAATTCCACAAAAATATGAACATGAATATGAAATATTTTAACATTGATAATCATAAATGTTTCTTGAGCAGCAAATCATCATATTATAATGATCATGTGACACTGAAGACTGGAGGAATGATGCTGAAAATTCAGCTTTGATCACAGGAATAAATGACATTTTACTAATAAATTCACATAGAAAACAGATATTTGACATTGTACAAATATTTCACAATACATCAGTTTTTACTGTATTTTTAATCAAATAAATGCAGCCTCTTTTTAAAAAAAAATATAAACCCAAACTTTTGCAAGCAAAACAATTGCAATCCAAACAAACACAAATGAAGGGAAGCTCCAATAGCAACGAAAGCCTCTCATCGACCAAAAGCATCCAAATCATAATGTCACCTGTTGCATTAAAATGCTGTCTAGCCACAGACCTTCATAAGACACAAGACCGCAGCATCTACATCACTGCATGACAGCGGCATTAATCATCCGCGTTCACACTGTAAAACAGTGACTGATCATCCCTGTGTCACTGTACAGTCCTCACCGCCACAGCGCCAGGGTTTGTGCTGACGAATAGCACAATAACCTCTTATCTCTGAAAGACTCATCCACAGTCCTTCTCACAGCCACGTCCTCTGTCTATCTCTGATATCCTCCAATGTATCACTCTGTTGATAAGCACTGACTGCGGCTTCACAGGGGAAGGTCAAGTGATGAAAACAGAAACATAATCACTAAAAACAGATTTTTTATAAGGAAAATCATTCTGACTGGAAAGATGCTGAGGTGTTGTGGGTGGTTGCCGGGGTGTTGCTATGCAGTTGCAGTTCTAACATCGAACACGGTCGATAGGGAAAATGCATTTTAAATATATGTTCAACTGTACATGCACTCATTCAATCTAGCTGAGTGTAAATATTAGTGTATGTGCAGAGCTGTGGGAGGGGAGCAGCAAACCCCTGTTGTGTTCCCTCAGTGAAGAGCCACTATTGTTACCGTGACAGTGATGAAGATTTATTCAATGCCGACTGGATAGATGAGATTACAGAGCACTAAAAGTCACACATCAGTGAACACAACCTCATAGCGACAGGTCGGGACACTCTACTGGAGTCCTTCAAGTCACCGGAAGACACACATGAAGCAAAACAAAATAATAAATTATAATACATTTTTTTTTTTGCTTTTAGATGCTAATTGGCCAATGCCGAGTATTTCTCACAACAAACTAACAAACAAACAAATAAATACATAAATTCTATTATATAAATATTAGTGCTGTCAAATCGATTATTTGAATTATCATAAAAGTTATGATAAAGGTAAATATATAATAAATATTATACATAATACTAATAAATAATATAAAATTACATATAATAAATAAATAAATAAATAGAATTAAAAATATACACACTAGCCTACCCTTCAAAAGAATAAAGATTTTTAAAACATTTTTAAAAGAAGTCTCTTCTGCTCACCAAGGATGCATTTATTTGATCAAAAATACTGTAAAAACAGTAATATTGTGAAATATTATTACAATTTTAAATAACCATTTTCTATTTGAATATATTATAGTGTAATTTATTTCTGTGATGCAAAGTTGAATACTCCAGTCTTCAGTCACATGATCCTTCAGAAATCAGTCTAATTTGCCGATAAGAGACTTCTTTCAAAAACATAAAAAAATCTCTCTCTCTCTCTCTCTCTCTCTCTCTCTCTCTCTCTCTATATATATATATATATATATATATGTATTCTAAATAAATTCTTTTTCCATCAAGCCTGGAACAAACTCTCCTCCAAATAATTAACCGAGCGGCATCTCATGAATATGCTGAAGCGGATGACGCAGAATGCATCTGGAGGACGGATGCCTTTCATCTTAGTGTAGTGGGACGGCGAGATGCTCGCCTAAATCTCCTGATAATCCGCCTCAGCTTGTAATGAAAGGGATAAATCAGGACCCTGGACAGCGCTCGGCAGGGCTGAGTGATCGTGCGTCTGGATTCAGGACCACGGACAGCAGAACATCCACATACCTGGATCACATTCTGGGTTTGGGTTTATAGGGCATTAAATGGACCTAAAAGGCACAAATCTGAGGCAACAAAAGCAGGTGCACTAAATGTAGACTGAACAATAATCCAATGCAATAGAGGATGAAAACAGAGTAGGGAAATGCCATTAAACAGTTCCCCAATCTGATTTGTGCCATATAACCGTGTGTGTGATGTATGTGCTGTGTGAAGAACTGCCTCCTGATCAGATCAAAGAGTCTAAACACACACCAACAGCTGCTGACGCCTGTTAAACACACTGATCAGAGAGTCACGTCTGATGAAAAGGAGCATAACTGAGTGAAATCCAAATGTAATTGAATGACATTTCATTGTCTAAGGAAGGGAGCAGCGAATGTCTGGGTGTCATGGGCAAAGGAACTGTTAGAGAGATGGAGACGTGTGCAATGTCGACCTGATGGAGGAGATTATACAGCTGTAAAAGTCACGGCACTCTTCTGCTGGAGTCACTAGAGAAATGAAGGATTTTTTTTTTTTTTTTTACATAAAATATGAAAATAAATGAAAAATGAAAAATAAAATAAAAATGAAAAGTAAAAAAAAAAAAAAAAAACTCTGAACTTTCCTTTTCAACACCTCTAAAGTGGCATGGATAAAATGATTTTATAATTAAAAATTAAACAAAATTATTAACAATAAATTTTATAATAACAATAAAATAATAAATCCAAAATCCAAAAATGTCTCAGCACTCTCCAACTTGACTATTAAAGCGACGAGGATTAAATAATAATATTAAATAACAATAATATATATAATTCGCAATATTAATATAAAAAAAATAAAAAAAACTCCATAAACAGCTTAAACTAAACGACCCACAGCACTGGATGCTACCTTACAGAATCAGGTTAAAAACAGTGAGACAGTCTCAGATTTGACGACGGCATCTCCGTCTGTACCAGAGGAGTTCTCAGAGCATGATGCCAGTGTGTGACGGCAGAGAGGTTCCCCTTCCACCGAAGCTTTCTGCTTTTCTGTGACACGCTTGAAAACAAACAGAGGCGCACGGAGCGAGTCGCTACATGTACAGACACAACTACAACAGCCTATTACTATTCCACTCACAGCAGCCATGCAGTATACAGGAGAGGACCAGTCATGGCCAGCAACCCGAGGCTCGAACCCTGTGTGTGTGTGTGTGTGTGTGAGATTCCTCCACTCACCCTGGCTGTTGGCGGCCCCCTCTGCCTCCTCGCATTCGGTCAGGTTGTTGACCATCCTGCCTCTCCAAATGCCCTCGCTCCCCTAAAACTGTCCTCCGCTCAGGGGAGAAAAGCAGAAGAACGGCCAAACGAGGAGATGTGTGAGAAAAAGATGGACTGCTCTGCCCACCTTCCGTCCCCTGCCGAGAGCTGTGAGGAAATCACCGGCCAACGGATCGAGAGATGCGCGTTTTTCTCCTCTGATTCTCTTCTTCTCGCGCTCTCCTCTCCTCTCTTGGCTGTAGCGTGACTCCCTCTCTCTCTCTCTCTCTCTCTCTCTCTCTCTCGTAGGAGGAGGATTCGACAGCTCAGAGCGACTGGAGTTTACTGGATGATGGAACATGCTCTCTCTCTCTCTCTCTCTCTCTCTCTCTCTCCTTCTCCCACACACTCGCTCATGCACATGGGTATCCGTGCACACATGCGTTCAGTGTAGTGGCTGACAGAATGTTAACACAAAGGTAGTCAAATTAAAATGAAAACATGCAGTTGTCTAGATAATCAGAGGGATTTAAGCATGCTGTTTTCAAACAGTCTCTAATAAAAAAAGAAAGTCAAGTCTCTGTGATATTCAGGCTTGAGTCCCTCCATTGTAAGACTTCATTGTTGGATTTTTCCACCTGATGGATTTTATCGTGAAAACTTTAAGTCTGATCATTCAGTAAAGTAACACACACACACACACCTCTCCTGAGGAATCATTGGTTGTTTCCTACTGTAGGTTGGTCAAAATCCTCTTTCAGCCACTCATGTCATCAAATAACTGCATTCTGTGCCTGCAAATTTGTTTTGTAAAACACAATCAATGCGATCAGCGGGCTCACATCATTGAAGGCTCAGAGCAAACAAGAGACGTGGAGACAGGGAAGAATAGAGTGGAAAATGGAGATAGAAGGGAAAAAAGGAAACGGACACAGATGCAAGCTGGAGTCTTTTATCCAAGCGCTCCATTCAGATTCTCCCAGCTGATGCGTTTGGATCGTCCAGGCCGGAGAACAGATGCACAGTTCAGAATCAGATTCCAGGTATCCTGCAGTCACACAAAATCTATTAAGTGACCGAATTACGCGGCGCTGAAGGACGCCGAGAGAAAGAAAAATGCATTTCGCCACGAGTCACAAAAACAATTCACATGCTTTTGAAAGACATTAATGCGTCTACATGAGAAGCGGACGCCCCCGGTGTAGACGGAGGGGATTTTTTCCAATTACCACACACACACACACACACACCAGTGCTCATAAATGATTTCTAATATCTACAGGGATCTCACACCATCCACTGGAACGGCACAAAAGCTCTTATTCGGATGCAAGCTGATACGTCTCCTGCATTCATATGTTGGGTCCCGATGTCACCGGAGTGAGAATGAGACTGAAACTGAAGCGGTAACGAGATCACCGGTCTTGTTAATCTCAGCTGATTTCAGTCAAGTCATCAGGGCAATCGGCATTACTCATTTTCTACAGTACGAGATGGATCCATATTCATGATGCCCGCTTATTTTTCATTGCTTTAGGATTGTTTGGTTAAATTATAAAAAAAAAAAACACACTGCTAAAAGCTGTTACAACTTAAGAGCAAATCCTCTTATTTTATTGCATTTATTATATATCGTATTGTGCTTATTGTTGATGCAAAAAAAGTAACATTTGTCACTGAATAAAAAAAATGGTGTCAATTTAAATCACGCTTTAATAAAGATAAAAGTGGGTATTTATATAAAAACAATAAAATTACAAAAATAAAAATTTTCTTTGGACTAAAAACAATGCCATATTTATTTTAAAAGTAGATTTTATTCAAAAGCAAAAAAAAATTGTATGGCAAAATACAATGCTACTGCAAACTGTATGTATCAAACTCATAAATCACTTAATTTGTAGTGTTTTGCAATACTCAGGGTGCCATTACATCATCACCAACATTAATACTTAATACTCAACAATACTATTGATCTGACTGGACAGACAATGTTTGATGAGAAATGAACTGGACGACAGCAGAGCTGCTTTACAGGCGAACTGAACTAATTTAATAATTGATGATCTTTACAACAGAACTGAATCAACTTTAGCAGAACAATGACACTTTCTTTTCTTTTTAGAGCTGCTTTACAGCCGAATTGAACTCTGTTTGCATCATTAAATATATATTTTTTGCTGTTGATAACTGTAAAGCTTCCTATAAAATTAAAGGTGACTTGACTTGATTACACAACACTTGATTTGCAACACATTCATATAAATGTAGAACTCTGGAGAGTGTGAAACATCTCTATAGACCTTATTCAGAGCAGCGCCATGACAGGTATGAAAGCGAGGCTGTGAGGGACAGACTTGCTGTGTTTCCAATGCCATCCGCTGTAAAAAGCTGTATAAAGCTCCTAGATTACTTACAATTTTCCACATCTTATATTGTCGGGAGTTTTTTGTCAACTGAAATTTATTTTCCCAGTGTTTCATGAGCAGAACAACACATTAAATAACAGTACAGCCCATTGAAGAGATGCATGTCTGTCCCTCACAGCCTCGCTTTCATTACCATTAAAAATCAAACATGGCGCTGCTCTGAATAAGGTCTATTAAATGAGATCTCACAAGCACAGAAGGACTGTCTGATGGAGGTTTATGAAGCACCCTGTCGTGAAACTCTCAAAACGACGCGTGCCTCTTCTTCTCAATTCACGCCACCATGCAAGACAAGCCACTCGGGCCAACTCAGCTGGAATGGGGCTATTTTTGGGATAAGAGCTGTCAGGAAGACTCTGTCGCGGCGAGGAGAGCTCACGTCTGAAATGGTCTGTGACCTGTAAGCACTCAATTACAAAAGCTGTCAGCGCTCGGCTCTCCTGAACGCACCTCTACCATACAGGCAGCGCACAACCAAGTGGACGCCTCAACAGGGATGGAGAAGAGACATGCACTGCACACAGAAACCACATCTCATGACACATTGCATGTTTAAACTCGATTACCTATCAGAATACTTTGATCAGGTCTGGAGTGCACATTTTGCAATAGCAATAGTGGTTATTTAACACTATATGATAATGTGAGTTATGCACTTGAAGTTAACCAATGATACTTGTCAATTTACAGCACATCAATTCAATTTTTACTTCGCGGCGGACAAAAATAGTGCCAACAAAGGCTAAAAACCATATAAATATTTTAAATAATATAAATTCAGGACAAGATCTTGACCAAAAATGTATGCACCTCTCGATGGAAATAACATCACAACATTTATTTCCATCAAGAGGTGCATTAGTTTTTGGTCAAGATCTTGTATTGTCAATGCAAGAGTCCAGCACTCTGTGAAGTCTCCTCCAGCACATCCCAAAGACTTAAAGATAGATAAGTCTATCTATCTTAAAGATTTAAAGGGATAGTTCACTTTGAAATTAAATTTTGGTATGTTTTAGCTTACCTCAAGGGCATCCAAGATGTCGGTGTCTTTGTTTCCGCAGTAGTTTCAATTTTGATATTTTTAGGTCAAACCGTTCTTGTCTGTCAGTCATATAATGCAGGTCTATGGTCACCACCTCAAAGAGCATGCACAGAGAAGTCCATATTAAACAATTCCCCATCGTAAGTACACATTGATGGCCTAAGACACGAAACAAGCGGTTTGTGTGAGAAAACGAACAGTATTTATATCGTTTTTACCTCTTGTACACTTTCCGGCGCTTGACTAAGCCAGAACGCGCGCACACGTCACACACCAGGAAGCGCGCGCGCCCTCAGATCACTTGGACGTGGTTGTGTAGAGGTAAAAACGATATAAATACTGTTCGTTTTCTCACACAAACCGCTCGTTTCGTGTCTTAGGCCATCAATGTGTACTTACGATGGGGAATTGTTTAATATGGACTTCTCTGTGCATGCTCTTTGAGGTGGTGACCATAGACCTGCATTATATGACTGACAGACAAGAACGGTTTGACCTAAAAATATCAAAATTGAAACTACTGCGGAAACAAAGACACCGACATATTGGATGCCCTTGAGGTAAGCTAAAACATACCAAAATTTAATTTCAAAGTGAACTATCCCTTTAAGGTCTGGACTCATTCATGTGTGAAAATTATTCTTCATGCTCCTCCCAACCATTCTTTCACAATTTGAGCCTGATGAATCTTTATTATCATCCTGGTATATGGCCATGATGTGTCTTCCTACATGATTGTTTAAAGGCACACTATGCAGTTTCCGTTTTTCTCAAACAGCGAGTACTTGTATTTAACATTACTGTCGTAAATACCACTCACGCAGAGCCGTCTCTGCACTCTTCCGACCACGCTTTCTTTGTTTTCTTCGTTGACTCCGCCATGATTCACGTCTGAAATGCGTGCTAGTGTCTTCCATAGAGGCCGCTTCATATGTTGTTGACGTCGTGCCGTGAAGCAAGTCGTGATTTTAAGGTACAAATCTTGCATAGTGTGCCTTTTAGAAATTAAAAGCTACACACTCCATCAATCAGGGTTAGAAGAACTGTTGCCAATCACATAACATGCTAGAAACATAATAATCACTGCAATAATGATCCAATCATTGATTCTTAAGCGTTTGCCTATTTAAATCCAAACAGCGACTTTCTTTTGGCCGTGCATCTGCCAGTTCCATTCATCTAATAGGCTGGCAGCTCAGGTCCTTATCTGCTAGGTGGCTAACCAATCAAAACCGATATAAAGTGACATACCCAAAGACAGCTGTGCCAGAACAAGCTATAGAAGAGCAGTGCTCCAGGTGAGGATGTCTTCCCCCAGGGCCTAACCAACCACTGAAGATTGTGGGTCAATATAGAGAGTTGTTGTACACAAAGCAGGGCAGGATCAGGTGGCGTTGTTACACAGCTGGGGTGGTCGGGCAGCTGAAGCTCAGTGGTGGTACACACACACACACACACACAGTGACAGAGCAATGACACAGGCCTGTTACATGATGCCATTTACACACCTGAGTGCCCAGCGGCATTAAGTCACAATCCCTGAATGTTGGTTCTGAATGTGTTTACGTCAGAAAGACAGTTCAGTGAATAAGATCACGTGTATTCACATATAAGCAGATCCAGACAGTCGGCAGAATTTCTGATTTGGGAGAACAATCATTGAAATTCTTGAAATAACTCTGTAAAGCTTGACATATAAAAATGGCCACACAAATCTTTATTTTAGTGGTGCAACAGATCACAAAACTCACGGTTCGGATCATATTATGGGTTTTGAGGCACAGATCAGATCTTTTTCGAATCAGAAAAAAGTTCAGACATTATTAAAGATAAGTGAAGGGTCAGTAAAGAAACAAGAACAAATACACTAATTATAAGCATCGAAATATACAATATAAGGTCTAAGAGTATTATTCAGGAAGAGAAATGAAATAATTAAATGTAAAATAACACTGCATAGTGTTAAATATAGATTCAACTTTGTTAACGCCATCTTTTGTTTTTTGTTTAACATTAATGACATAAACAGCAGCAGGTATTTATAAGCTGCTGTCACTTTAAGAGCTAATGCACGGATCCAATATAATGATACACATCCGATTTCTTTCTCAATTGATCACGTTCACTTAAGACATAACCGACTGTGCTTACGTGAGTACTAGCCAAGACAGGCTTTTTATCCTAATTTTGCGTGTATGTGTCCATTCAAGAGCAAGATGCAAAAGAGGAATCAATTTGGTGTTTACTTTCCCTCTATGATGGTTAAACTTAGCAATTAATCCATGAAACACATGCGTGCCGACCCATTGGGCCTGGTTTGTACGGATCAACTGCGAACCATTACACCCCTACTACATTTAATATATGGCCTCATACACCCATCCATTCCAGTCAAAACCACAGCAACATCCAAAAAATAATAAAAAATAACTATGCAACATCCAGCCTAAATATACAACCTAGAAGCATCAATGCAATGCCAGGAAGCTCAAAACCTCTTTGCAATGAATGAAAAACCTTTCTGATGAAGAAAAACCTTGGTGATTGAAACAATCTTCACAGCCAATCTTAATAAGGCGACAACAATAAAACGCTGAGGGTACGATCTATTCCTTCTGTGATGAGTTTCTCTGATGGTCTGGGCTGAATAGCTGCCATATTAGGACTCGAGGCTGTTCCTTAATGAACAAACACTCGAAATACCGAAAGGATGGGCGGCCATCTCGTGTGGAAACTGGATTAGATCTGAGGAGGAGGGTGACCACTTGTGTACGCGTGGTGAGGAGTCGCTCTATGCCCACCTTCCCTTGAGCAGTGAAGCTGCGGCCCTGGGAAATCAAACAAACAAAGTGTGATAAAGCAGCAAACAATCGTCCATCACGGCCCCCGCTATCACATCTGAGGAACGGAGAGCACGCAGCGTGATCGCTTCTCTCCTAATGACTTTCCTCTTCATTAGATTCATCTGAGCTTCACTCGCTTAGTACTCAAAGTCTGATAATGTTTGTGCCCGGAGCACAAACCCCCTTCATTAACCTTTAAAAGGACTCATTAGGCAATTGCACACACCCAGAGATACTGGGTTAAGGATGCCGAAGGGCTGTGATTGGTCGGAGAGAAGTTTGAAGTGAAAACGGCATCAGATTTGTTGACTCAATCTTTCATCTAGCTGTCTGTCTGCTTACTATCGGTGAGTTTAATCGAATGATGGAGATCCATCTGCAGCTCAAATTGTTTCCTCTGAACTGACTGCACAGAAATTGTCCTTCCCTTTCACAAACAAATCTAATCATACCCTCGAGTTGCCGAGGATTGGCAATCCATGCTTGGTAAATGTCGGAGTATCTCATATAGGCATGTGTAAGTGCTTTGTACGTGGTAAGGACTCTGTTTCATTACTTCCACCTCGTACTGTAGAGAGTCCTGCAAATTTAATGTACCCACAGATAATTTATGCCATGACTTCTGCAGCTCCGTAAATGCATCTTTCTCCAAAGCAACTTGTGAGAATTACTTGGCGTTGTTACATGCATTGTACCTGGAGGCGCTGACAGCACAAATGAGATCTATCAAATATATAACTCAATAGTTTCTCTTAGACAACAATTCATTTAAAGAGAGGGCTAATCGAGTCACTGTTTGTCACCCGCTTCTCAGATGTTTCTCCTGACAAAAAACAAACTATAATCTCTTCTAGAGTTTCAGAAGGGATCTCAAACGATTTGCCAAGATACAGTCTGCAATCAATAGACAGACCTCAATATGAATCCTCATCATCGTCTGAGCTTCTCTCCTTAGTCATTTCACAGCTCAATACTTTTACTGTATGAAAACTTTTGAAGCATTTGTGTCTCTTTTAATGTCTCCAGAGGAATTTTTTGGGAAAACATCTGAGTTGAAGATGATTCTTACAGTTTTTCCCAATTGCTTAAATACTATAACCAGGCTTTTGAACTAAAATTTCAAAACCATAACGCCGTTTATCAAAAAACACACCAATTTCCCTAAACTTTAAACACTATTCCCCTGTTTTGACACATGAGTCAGATTTGTTGAATTGTCACTACAAAACTCTACACACAAATCCCTTAATTTCTCATTGCCTACACCATGTTGTCATGTATAAAGCACTAGCATTCAATATTGTTCACTCAAGTCAGCACAGTTTCAGCTCATTTAGCACACAATTACCCAAGTGGAAACACTAAGAGTCAAAATTGATCACACACCAATCAGAACCTTCAATAGATAGATACAGTTTTTCTCGATTGTTTACACACATTTTCTGAAAGCATGCCTCATATTCTCAGAACTCTACACACAAATCCAAAAAAACACACACAATGGGCAAAACCCCTCAATTCTCCTGCAAAATGAAACTTTACATTCAAAACAATGTTATTTCTTCTCAAAATGGTATTTTGTTTTCAAATGACACACACAAACCATCATATGAATAGACATTTATAAGAACCAGTTGAACACTGATGTGCTCAATGGAAAACACTATGATGAATGGAAAACACTTCTTCTCCATTCATCATAATGACTTAGGCCTTTTTTTTGTTCAGTGTTACACTTACTACAGACAGTACATACATAAGTGTGTTGTAAAATATTTGAGAATATTGTTTTTATACTCAGAACACACAAATACATGGTAACAAATATATTTTATTTTTCCCACAAAAACAATGTACACAGTGTACATCCCAACCAACACAAAGTTGTACATACACATACTACATACAAAACAACAGAAGAATTGAATGTACAGTTACAGTAAAAAATAAATAAATCTAATGTTGGCATCCATTGCACCACTGAAGAGCTCACCTGTTGCCCTTTTATGCTAAAGCTCTGATTGCTAATTGTAAAACTGTGTGACGGGTGTTTGCCCATGTGATGAGTCAGTGTGCATATTTGAATGGCAGTGTGTTCCTTGTGAAAACAAGAGATTTTCTGCATGAAATGTTGTGCCAAAAGCAGAGAATTGTGTGTAGTGTTTTGAAAAAAGTGTGTTTTAGAAGTACAATTTGAGTGTAAAGCAGGAATTGTGCTTGTAGTTTAGCAGAATTGGTTCAGGGGGTTGGTGAATGAGTTACATGTTGTGGTCATTGTGTCTCAAGTACCAGAATTTGTGTGTAAACAATTGAGAAAAACTGTAAAAGGGAAGGGGGGGGGGGGAAGGGGAAGGGAAAGGGGAAGGGGAAGGGGAAGGGGAAGGGGAAGGGGAAGGCCAAAGAGACAAGCAGTGCCACTCTAGTTGCCCATGTATTTGTCCATGGTATGACTATGAGGGAGTCTGGGCAACGAGTACACCCAAACTAGAACCACAAGCAACATAACTTACCAGTTTTGGAAATGTTGTTTTGAATTTATTGCACCAGTGTGTAAGACTATGTTATAGTGTGTGTTTGTGAGGGCTTGTGTGTCCTGTCTGAGGGCAAAGTTTGGTTTTTCAGCAAGAGTGAATGGTTTTGAGTGTAGAGCTTCATTTTGACCTGAAAATAGGATGTTTGGGGAACTGGGTGAGACGTTATGGATTTGTGTTCACTGTTTTGAGCATATGAGGCATAGTTTCAAGAAATGTGTTTAATCAATCGAGAAAAACTTGTAAACGAAACCTAACTGAGAACTCCTTTAAGTCTCTGTGAAGGCTATGCAAGCGCAGTGAAAACAGCTTCTCCAAGTTCAATTCATCTTTTCCGAGGCAAAGCGGTCCAGAGCGCAGCATCATCAAAAGAGCGCCAGATCCTTTCTTCAGGCCTCGGCCTCTCAAAGAGATCAAAGTCCAGATGGAGAGCTACAACATGGCCGACGCTGCTTTGTGTATCTATTAGACAGCGATCAAAATTAAGGGGAATTGAATCTCCATCTCTCTCTTCATCTCACGAGCAACAACAAACAGCCATCAGTGCTGGAGAAAAGCTTCTTCCAGGCCTGGTGGTGCAGACAGGAGATGTATGCTGAGCTGGTGATTCGTTTTAAAAGTGAACTTGACAGAACAATTGTGGATTTTTTCTTTCTGAAAACCTCTGGGGCGAGAGTTGATGAGCAGCATTGGGAATCTGGATGCAACAAGAATCCGACACATCCTGGCAGAGCAGGACAAGAGTGCTGACATCTCAGTGGTCGATTAAAAGTAACAATTACATGCACAACCTGTGCAAGCACAATATCTGCAGTTGTTCAGACAGCAACTTTTCACTTTTCAGAAAAGACTATTTATAGTTGACTCAAAACAAAAGTAGAATAGGAGAAAGTATTTTAACTCGAAGTCAACATGAGAATGCATCCGCAAGCAATTGCATTCATAATGTGTCTTAAATTATTCTTCTTACAAATCTCCATTATATTACACAAAACATAAAGTTCATTACATTATTGATTTATATGAAGAGTTCAGATGCAAAAGCCTCTAAATGCCATCTGAAAATTTCTTATAGTATGATCATTTTTATCAAGCTCATATATTTAAATTCAATAATTTCACTTAAATGGCAATGAAGATTACCTATTAATTGTCATTTAAGTGAAATTACTGACCTTAAATATACAAGCTTAATAAAAATGATCATTCTATAAGAAAATTTCAGATGGCATTTAGAGGCTTTTGCATCTGAACTCGTCATATGTAAATATAATAGATTTATAAATAATGTATATAATAATACATTTATAATCATTTTAATAATACACACACACATTTTTTTGGACTGCATTGATGAATCATGCAGAATAAGATCAGAAAAATATGATTAAGCAAACGGGCCAATTTTGATTTCATGACTTTAAGGCTTGTTATTTATCGAGTTAAAAAAAAAACACAAGAAATTGCTATACCCTTATTCAACCATGCAGACAGACACGCATTTAAATGTCAGTTCTGTCTATATCTGTTGAACATTATTTGTTTCCATTTGTGTGAGTTTTCTCAGGCTGGAAATAGACAACGGCGTGAATTGACCCAATTCCTCCCCCTACAGAAAAGAGGGCAGGGAAAAGACATACTCCGGGAGAAAAAAGCTAAACTGTGAGCAGAGGAATCGCGGAAGATCTAATGAAGCTGTATTTGCATATGGCATTTGCATGCAGCGCTGTTATAAAGGCCATTTTTGGTGCTGAGCTTAGGGGGGATGTGTAGTCATTATAGCCACTGAGATATCCATGCAAATGGAGCTCCTGTTCAGACAAGCAGCCTAACCTGTCGGACGCAGGCATTTTGACCCATCTTACGCTCACGCACACACAAACTGTACAGCAAATGCATCAAGAAACCCAAAGAGACCAGCTGTAGGGTGTTCACTTGCATCGGGTTATGACTCTACTCTCGCTCATCCAAACATGTTATTTGCTAATTACACTAAACATCTCTTGAACGCTTCTTTTCCAGTCGCCCTATGCATTAGGACGCATTGCAATCAGCTAGTTGTACAATTACTGTGTTTGGCTATTCAATTGGAGCCCTACCAAGCATTGTGAAACCTTTTCCCCCAAGGTGCCAGAAAGGAGGGCAAATATCTGTGTCTCCCAAACGCAGATGTGGATATATAGGGCACGAACGAGCGGCTCGCAGTCAGTGTGTAAGTGTACCGGATCAGACGGAAGTGCAAATATTATGACAGTAGAGTAAACCGACGGATTCTGTCACAGTCACAGTCTGACTGCAAATAAAATTGCACAGCAGTGCGAGAAATTACTATGGAGTTTAGTGGAGCCCATTGGCAGAAAAAAAGGATGATTTCGGCTTCAATTAAGGGCTTAAGTGTGACGAATTAAGGCCTTGTAGCCTCTTCAAAGAATTTGAATTATAGCAACAAATAAAATAATATATATTTATATATATAATTAAATTATATAAACTGCACAGAAAACATTTACATAAAAGTACCAAAAAGTAATAATTTATAGAAGTACCATAATAAATGTTGCCTTGGCAACTATCTGACAACAGATATATTAGACGAAAATTTTTCATTTAAAAACTTGTACGAATTAGAAATGTTTCCTTGCCAACCAAATGAAATAAAATGTTTAAGCGGAAGAACTCACATTAATAAAACTAAAACTGAAATAAATAAATTGAAATAATACAATTTAAACGAAAACTGAAAATATAAAAATATTAAAGGGGTGGTATAATGCCCTTTTCACAAGATGTAAAATAAGTCTCGGATGTCCCCAGAGTGTGTATGTGAAGTTTTAGCTCTAAATGGCCAACAGATATTTTTATATAGCATGTTAAAGGGTGAGCAAAAACGCACCATTTTGTGTCTGTTCCTTTAAATGCAAATGAGCTGCTGCTCCCGGCACAGGGGGCGGAGCTTCAACAGCTTGCACTCACACAGGCATGCACTGAAAATTTCTAAAACTTTCAGCCTTTTATGTTCAAACCAGATTCAGGCAACGATGGAGAGACTCAAGAAGAAGTGACAACATGTAGAAGCAACAGGACATTTTGTGAATGGTTAGTTGATGAATTTATGCAGCTTATCTGTGTTTATCTTCTAGTCATTGATTAACATATTCTGTCTTGATAATCTATAAATCGTGTTTAGGGGGCGGGGTTTATGTAAATTTTAGGGTTGGTGATGTCACTTACCCGGGAGGAATGTGGTGTAGTCTCTACCAGCCGTTTGTTGTAGTCCTTAAAAAGCAATTTCTTTAAAAGAAAATATCTTCCTTTGCTTTAAACTTCGAGCGTTGTAACTTTGCAGATGTTGTTTATGCTCAAACAGCAACATTACACACTAACTAAAGTTAGAAAAGTGAAATCATAATCAACCACCCCTTTAATATATACTACAATAGTATGTAAATAATAACTGAAGTACTTTTTTCTTATAATTTGTGGGTGAATATTCCTTTAGGCTACCAAAAGAAAAGACCTATAATATTGTATGAAATAATTATGTCCCCCCCCCCCCCCCCCCCATTGTGAGTGTAAATGCATTTTGTTATCATTATTGTTTTTGTATTTAATCACATTTTGCAACACGGACACTATAAAGTGCTCCCCATTTGTCTTTGACATATATGTATTAATTTAGCAAACAGAGCGCTATAAAGGCAAACTCATTACCGCTGGCCATTAGATGTAATTCTATGCTACATTGACCTTTCTTATTAACTGCGACATATTGAAGTGGTTTTTAGTGCAGCCGAGTAAAGCGTTTTCTCCACCAGTCTAAATGCCCAGCGCCATGACAAAACAACCTATACGATTTGACAATAACACAAAATAGCAGTGAGTTTAACAGCACCAGAGGATTGGTAGGGAACATTATAAACGTGGCAGAAACTCAAAAACAGTGTTGTTGAAGGTGAGGTATGACACCCTTAAAATGCTTCTGAGATGTCGAGTCACCTCGTGAAATATACACACAACCACAGTACACAAGTCAGTGACAGACAGCTCAGTATGGAAAACATGTGCTGAACTGTGAGACACTAACGTTAAAGAGGTCCTATTATGCTTTTTTATATTATTAACCTTTCTTCAGTAAGTAATGTTGCTGTTTGAGCATATAGAGTTCTTCTCTATATCAGTGTCAGTGTTTCTGAACTCCCTGAAACGCCTCCATTGTAGTCTTGAGTTTTCTTCCGGGAACGAACACAATATTCCTCATTTAAATAATTCATGCGCAGAATAAAGGGGCGGGGCCTGGTTGAGTTAGTAGTGTGTTAAACTGGCGGTTATGGTAAGGGACGGGACATTTCCCAAACATGCTCGAAGCGGGTGACCAATCACAACACACTGATCCAGCCGACCAATCAGAGCACATTGTGATTTTCAGAAGGAGGAGCTTAGAGACAGGAACTACTTTTAATGAATCTGTTTGAGATCGAATTAATGCTAGATGTTTTGCTATAAATTACGGACATGGCATCTGAGGACTAATTCTCATTTTTCTCAGTTATTTTGCTTTATTTTTAGATTCAATCATAGGCTTACGTAGAGCACGTTCGCACATGCGCATTATTCAAAAATTATGCTTTAAATCTCTTGACAAACTAAAAGACGTAAATTACATTTGTATGTATTCTTTCTTATTTTGCTCAAGTTAAGTATTTATTGAGTCCACATGTCATGCAAACTAGAAACTCTTCTTCTAACCACAGGTGGAGAGCTGTCGTGTGATGGTTTCAGGAAACACAGATTCGTTGAACTATGATATAACGACGGAACTTGCGACCATAGTTGGCTAACGATGCTTTTGGGAAACACAGTCCAGAGCGGTACTGACAGACTGGGAAGAGAGGAGTTCATTGCAGTTCATCAAAAACTTTTTTTATCTTGCAGAAATAAACAGCCTCACCACCAGCACGTACAGCGGCCAACTACAGTTTTACGTCCAAAAAAAAGTGCCTGTACAAAACACAGAATAAGTGAGCAGAAAGGCACATTGACAATAGGGTCAATTGGTTGAGACATAAATGATCATGGGATTCTGGTACAACACGACTTATATTTCATTAGACTTTCCATTTGCGATCACAGATATCTGTAAAGGTTAAGTCACAAATCAAACTGACCAATAATACATAACCACAATGGACAGACACTTATTCAATAAAAACAAATATCAAAGGAGTTGCGGTCACACAGAGAAATCAATACAATGAAGATACCCAGAAAATGCTGAAATTGCCCTGAGGACTATCGAGCAAAACTCGTTTTATTCCATCCAACAGTTTATTTGATGTTTCATTTTTATCAAGGAGCCTTTAAGACAGAGAACTTGCAAAGACAAGTGTAGACAAAGTGTAAAGTCACAACTGACTGATATGAACAAATCACTTTCAAATCTTATTTGGTCCCTTTGAACCAACAATTTCTGCCATATATTGTGGTGAATGAAAAGACATGAACGCCACATATCAACACAAAACGTTTCAGCATCTGCCGCTTACGCCAACTATTAAATCACTGTCCAATTCTTATTTTGTTGTTACATCTGCGATGGTTTTAAACACATTCAGTAGATTTTGAAATGCATTGGCTTGAATACTGTACACCTGGGACAGGACAGCAGTTATAGTAATGCTTTCCTTGTTGCATTTCGATATAAAACAATAAAAAAAACTATAACAGTGACATTTATGATCATTGAACGTTATTGTTCACTGCTTCAGGAATTGAGAGAAGACAAATACGGGATTGGTGCACTGGCTGCAGTGTATTAGAGAACACATCCACATGTTTGAACATGTCAGAAGTCCTCAAATCAGCTCAATCAAAACCCACGGGCTCCGTCAGGACGGGCCCACTGAGTGATAATTGACTGCGTAAGACAAGGGATCCTGGGAATTTACAGGATGATGCGTTTTGGCAAGAACAGCGACCGTGAACAGCGTCTTTGAGTTCCGAAGTTCCTTGGCCTGTTTATCAAAAGATCATTAAAGATCATTGTAGGGCAGTGGGCAGTGTGAAACAACAACGCAACGTTCACAGCGGGACGCTCAAAGATTAGCAAAAGACTGTCTTTTAAAAAACAGCAAAAGTCTTTTAAAAATGCGGATATGGGGGTTTTACTGTGCAATCTGTTGTGCAATCAATTTTATTCAGAAAGGACACATTAAATTGATTAAAAAAAGTGACAGTAAAGACAAAAGATTTCTATTTCAAATAAATGCTGTTCTTTTGAACTTAAAGGTATAGCGGAGGATGTTTTACTTCCTGGTGGGTAACCTATACTATTGGTCCTCCTAATTGTCAATCATTCTGGTGAATCAATCAAACTTTTCAAAAAGTGGAGAGGGCGGGTCTTATCTAAAATTTGGAAAGATCCTCCGCTATACCTTTAAGAATCAAAGAATCCAAAAGAAAGTATCATGACTTCCACAATATTGAGGAGCAAAAGCGGTTTTCAAGATATTAAAATGATGAAAAAAACTGTAATATATGAGTAATTATGCTGAAAATGTGCATTACAGGAATAAATTACATTTAAAAATATACAAATAGAACAAAGTTATTTTAAATTGTAATAATAATAATATTTCACAATATTACTGTTTTTTTTTTTACTGTATTTTTAACCAAATAAATGCAGCATTGATGAGGAAAAGAGAAAAAACACACGAAAAAAACGGAATTATTCCAAACCTTTGACGCACATTCGCATCACGGTACAAGAAACAAGTATTGATACTAACCACCCATCAAAGTCTAACGTGTATCTGAGAGAAATGAAGTCTGCATGTGCAGAGAGCAGAACGTGTGTTTGTCGACATGAACATCTGCTTGGATCAAACTGCTGTGCAAACCAGGGTAAGAACAAACTCTAATTAAATGCACATTAATATAAAGTGATTTACCAGCGAGCAGCCAGGCTGAGGTCAGAAACTCTCCTCTTGTTATGATGACATGTCATGGTGTCCTAAGTGAATCTGCTGTCTCAGTTCACCCAGTGCAGTCAGGTAAGACTGAAGGATCATGGGATACTAAGGACCCACGGGTGCCGCTGGAGGAACAGGCACTAATGAGACACGGGTGACAAAGATGGAGTTTAGCAAGCTTGTCTATTTCAAAGGAACGGTTGAGAACTTACAAACTGAGTCATTGAGTTCCTGCATACTACAGCTTTCCCAAAACTGAACATAGTTTGACAAATATCAATTTAATTGTCTCAACATTAAGATTAATGACTTAAAAGAACATTGGAGGTAAATCAAATTCTTAATATTGTAAAAAGCTTGCAGAACTGGAAAAAATCAGTGGGAATTATGAGGTGAATTGTTCTCTTTATGAAAATCAATTCACAGGTTTTCTGATAGACTGAAATGAAGCCGTAACTTCACACTTGCTAAGCATATTTATCTTTTCTTTTGCAGCTTTAATTAGCATGAAATGAATTAGCAGCTGAC
Source organism: Leuciscus leuciscus (assembly GCF_965113295.1). Taxonomy (NCBI): domain Eukaryota; kingdom Metazoa; phylum Chordata; class Actinopteri; order Cypriniformes; family Leuciscidae; genus Leuciscus; species Leuciscus leuciscus. The sequence goes on along the minus strand of NC_138738.1, from coordinate 3,192,773 downwards.
TAATTTCAAAGGTTCTGGCAACCCAGCCGTGCACATACATGGATTGTAAATGTATGCCTGCTTTTTATTGAACTGGATATCCTCTAATCAGAGCTGATTATCAGTAATACAGTCGTAATCAGCTTGTTTTTAAAGAGCTCATATAAGGAGGAATCTTTGATCTTGTGCAAGAAGAGTTCATGTTGTAGGGCTGAGCAAATATGGGTAGAACTCTTTACTGCCCTAGTACTTCAAAAAGCCTTTTAAAGGTATACGTGTGAATTAAACATAGCACAATGGCCTTCATCATCACAGTATGCTAATGCCTATCTAGAGCGAGGGATTTCATCAAGAGACGGGGTCGTTTGCACCTCAATCGCACGTCTGTACCATTTGCTTCACAGGACATGTGCTTTCAACTACATACTGTTTATTTAGTGTGTTCTAATATGTAACTATGCCATGTTTGGTCTCATCTGACAGCTTATAAACTGAAATGAATGGTGGTGAACTTAATAGAGATATTAAAGTATCCTAATGTACAATCTAGGATGCTTAAACATGCATTGAGGAGATGTTAATGTTCTTCTCCCCCTCCTGATCACTACCCATTTGCCTCATCTTTTGGTTTCCAGCCGGTCGGTTTCAGTGTTGGTATTCCACTCATGTTTAACCTCTTATTCTTTAAAGTAAAGAAAGGTCTTTCTTAGAACTGATAGGAAAACGTAGGATTTAACTTGAATGTTTAGATAACGAAAGTTACAATCACTTTAGCTTTCAACATAATCAGTGATAAAAGAAAAGATTCTCAAAGCCTTTAAAGCAGGCAAAGTTATTTAAGTCACATGTTTAAATATACAGACAGTGGAATGGAACAACATACTGTATAGAAAACTTAGTTATAACAAATAATGCACTGTTGTGCAGAAGAGGCCGTAAAAGCCTTTCTTCTAGTATTTGAGGTGACACACCGGTGTGCGGGAGTGACAGGGTTAAAGCCTTTCTCCCAGATCAACAGTTACCTTTCCTTCTTATAACCTGAGCAAAGCATTGCTAAAGAATAACAACGACTTTAATGGAGACAGATTAAAGGTATAGTGGAGGATTTTCTTTTTCCGGGTGGATCATCAAGTCTATTGGTCCTCCTAATTGTCAATCATTCTGGTGATATGTTTACGTAAGGCACAGGTTGGGCTTCCCACTGATGTCTCAGTCGCGAAGTTTCTACTCGACAGGTAAAGTTTGGCATGCTATTTGGAGAAATCCATTTAAAATCACTGCTAGTAAAGTGACACTAGACAGTGTTAGTGTAGTCAAATCAATAATATTACTGAATATTAAGGGCCAGATTTGCTAAACAGGGCAAATTAGTGTGAGCGCAATCCCATTAAAGTGATGGGAGTGGAAAGTTCAGCGCGTGATCGACTGACGACGAGCAAATTAAAGAACACAGACGCAGCCGGATCAGGTTTAAGACGTGCTTTTTTGGGCAGTAAATAATGGCGCAAATACCAGTAAATTGACAATCGCAAATCTTAGTAAATCATCCTGTGTGATTAATTTAAAGGTATAGTGGAGGATATTCTTTTTCCGGGTGGATCATCAAGACTATTGGTCCTCCTAATTGTCAATCATTCTGGTGATATGTTTACGCAAGGCCGTCGTCCGTGCTCGTCCTTTCTGCGCATGCGCACTTTCAGGTGTATATGTGTGGTGAGCTACGGTTTCAGCCATTCATTGAAGCTCGCCGTTCTCACCGGGTTTTTTCAAAATGTCTGAGGGTCGCAAGAGAAAAAGTGTCTACGAATTGTATGACAAGAAGAGAAAGGCCTCTGAAGAAAGAAACAAGACCAGAGTGTTTCTGGGAGAATATTTCACACGCTGGCGTGCGCTAAAAGCTAAAAGCACAGGTTGGGCTTCCCACTGATGCCTCAGTCGCGAAGTTTCTACTCGACAGGTAAAGTTTGGCATGATATTTGGAGAAATCCATTTCAAATCACTGCTATTAAGAGTTAATGTAAGCTATGATTAGCGATGCTAGCGTTTAATAGGCGTTCCCTCTCGGGAGCAGGGAGAGTGTTGCGCATGTGCAAGTGGAGAGGGAGGTTCTTTTCTAAAATTCGGAAAAATCCTCCACTATACCTTTTATTATATTGGAGTCAGATAAATAGTTCAATTATACACGTCATCCTTCCACTGCCTTTTGTTCCGATTATTGGTTCAAAATAGCAGCGTAAGCTTCCAGCCTTACAATGTACTATGAAAACATAATGTAACTGTAAGAAACTCCATAGTCCAAAAATAAATGAAGCATTCAGTCTGCTCTACTTCGTAATTGTTTGCCTACATATTACGTATGCATCAGATGGGCGTCCTTGGCCGCTGTGATGCATTACTGCTGCATTTCCAGTGTTGAGAAATGCGTTTTGAGACTGAAGCATATGCTTGTTGTATTCTATTGGGGGAAACCTGTCCAAAGTTTTATGAACCACTTCAGTTTAAACCAACAAGCAGAACTCCAGGGGGAGAAGAGTTAAACAAAAACATATGACATAAGACTGGAGCTCAATAACAATTCTATTATGCAGAATCATTTTTAAAGACTTTATGTTCACTCTTAAAATATAAACTTTATAAAAAAATAACACTTTTTTTTTCTTTTTTCTCCCTATCCTGTTAGCTTTTTGAAAAAATGCCATTAGGGTTCTTATGAATATTATAGAACACAAATAATGTAATATACTATACTATACTATACTATACTATACTATACTATAATATAATAAAACTTGATAATAAATAATTATATATTTATTTACGTCCTGTTCACTTTCCCCTTCACTGTGAAAATAATTAAGTTCAAAAGATGATTTCTTATATACACATATATATATATATATATATATAGAGAGAGAGAGAGAGAGAGAGAGAGAGAGATAGATAGATATATAAATTGTCACAGAGTTCAAAAGGTTCTGCATTAGAGGAATGACCTTTCTGACTCTTTAAACTGAAGAACAGGATAAATGGCGAGTGTGAGAGTTGCACAACACAGATTTCACTAAACCACGGAGTAAGAGCAAGTCAAGATGAGGACAACAACAACAACACAAATTCTCAAAATCTGTAGGAAACACACACGGGCTGCTAACCCAGTTTTGTGATGTGATACGAGGTGGGTGATGGTACTCTGGAGATCTCTGCTTCTGAGAGGGTCTGTGTGAGTTTAGAAATAGCCTGAGGAAACAACAGATCGCACATCAGTGAATAATACTCTGAAAAAGGAATGGCTGGAAGATAGATGTTGGCGCTTTACGCTCGCATGCCAGAGCGCCACACCGCTCCACTGCACACAGATCTGCTTCTGAACACAACACACACACACACACACACACGCCGTTATTACATCATCATGCCAGCAGCCGACCGCAAATCAGGAGGTGCTGGTACTCGTTCAATACATACACTTAATCCTCAGAGGGAACTCATCTAAGTAACTAATATACTCATAAATACATTTTATATTAACCAATATACAATCTCAAATCCAGAAAAGTTGGGACATTTTGTAAAATGCAATAAAAATATTTTCTTTTCAAGAATCTTGGATTTGTTAGTTCTCTTTCAACTTTATTTAACTGACAAATGTACACAGAAAAGATTTCCAATGTTTTCACTGAACAACTTAGTAAATATAAACACATTTTGATTTTGATGGCTGCAACACACTCCAGAAAGCAGGCATGTTTCCCACTGTCACATCAGCTTTCCTTTGAATTACACTTTTTAATAGTTTGGGAATTGAGGATACTAATCGTTGCAGTTTTGCACGTGGATTTTTTGCCCAATCATTCGCCCTCATCGTCATGGTCATCATTGCCCGATTCTCCTTTTCATGATGGGCGATACATGTTCAGTAGGAGACAGAATAATAATAATTTTAGTAATAATGTCTAAGCAGTATAACATTTTCCATTTGTTTAGGTGTGAAACTTGGTGCACCATATCGTTTTTGCACTGGAAAGGAAGATCTTTTTCTTCACTGTAAGGGTGAATGCCTGGTGTTTAGCGGCTAAATGTTGCCTGGCTATCAGTGTCTGGCCTCTGAGGGCATGTGTGTGTGTGAAATGTAGCTGAGGGTACGGTTTACACACGCACAGCTTATGTCTCAGAAAGCACTCGCGCCTTGTGGGCTCGCTGATAAGAGACCGCCATCAGCTCCGCTTTGTGAAAGAAAACACGCAGCCGGAGTCACTGGCCCCAGAGAAGACGAGTACGGCCAAAGAAAAGTCTATTACGCTCAATAGCCCTCTCTTAGACGCCTCACATTCAAAAGCTAAGAGACAGAAAGAAAGAAAGAGCAATAAAAATACGGGATATTGTCCTGCTAGCGAAATGATTTTTCTCTCTGCAATATAAGACGCTGATGTGGCTGAGGTTTGACACACTGCGATGGCAGCGGCTCGTTCTTTCGGAGATCCACCCGGAGGGAACAGCTTTGGCTTGGGAAGACCGGCTTCATGGAAGATTCAGTCCCACTGTAGATTCCTGACCATTATCCGTCACATATTCCTGTTCTTCCAATATTCCTATATACAGTATGTGCAAAGCCAATGCAATGCAATATTATAAACATATCCTTTGACAACTGAAAATTGGTTTTGAAAAAAATATTGTATCAAATAAAAATATGATGGTATTACCACATGCATTTGCCATATACTGACGTCAAATGCAACAGACAGGGAGAACAATAAGTGTAAACATGAAAATATGTGATTACTGTATGATTGAGACTCTTTGTTGTTACTGTTGTTCACCTAAAAATTTTAATTCTGTTATAATTTGCTCACCCAAAAGTTTGGTTTGAGATGTGCCGGGGACAGAGACGCATTCGGATGTGCATTTTCAGAAGTGCTGGGTACAATGACGCATTAATTTTTTTTTTCTCTTTCGCGCAGGTCATGTTTTGAAAGACGATGTCCTGTAGCTTACTAATGTAAATAAATACAAATTTATACAAAAAATGTGATGATGACCGACTCGTTTTATGAAGTTTTCAAAACATTAGACATATGTTGACAATATGACATTACGTGGTTTAATGTACCTAAACAATGATTACCAAATTTCTCTCTCATATTGCTCCTCATAACCACTGAAAACGGTAAAAAAATTTAACCAAAAGGCAAATTATTATGGACGTAATCTGACATTTAGATTGTAAGGAAATTGTAAGGAAAAAGCTTAACGTGGTTTAATGTACCCAAACAACGATCAACGATCCCCAAATATTTCTCTCATATTGCTCCTCATAACCACTGAAAACTGTCAAAAAATCTAACCCAAAGTCCAATTATTATTATTAAAAAAGGGGTGGGTACAAATACAAAATGACTGTGGTGGGTATGCATACCCACAGTCCCCACCGAAATCGACGCCTATGGCTCACCCTCATGTCGTTCCAAACCCGTAAGACTTTTGTTCATCTTCGGATCACAAATGAAGATTTTCTTGATGAAATCTGAGAGATTTCTGTCCCTCCATTGACAGCTACGCAACTACCACTTCAACGCTTCAAAAAGTTCATAAAGAGATTGTAAAACTAATCCAAATGAAATGAGCGGTTTAGTCCAAATTTTCTGAAGACACTCGATCGCTTTATATGATGAACAGATTGAATTTAGGCTTTTATTCACAGAATACAAGGTTCATTTATGACCATTAAAGGGATACTACACTTTTTTTGGGAAATAGGCTCATTTTACAACTCCCCCAGAGTTAAACAGTTGAGTTTTACCGTTTTCGAATCCATTCAGCCGATCTCCGGGTCTGGCGGTGGCACTTTTATCATAGCTTAGCATAGATCATTGAATCGGACAAGACCATGAATCGGGTCCAGCAGGCGTAATGATATGACGCAGCGCCTGAAAATAGTCCCCAGCTCAGTAGACTATAGGGTCGACTATTTTCAGGCGCTGCGTCATATCATTACGCCTGCTGGACTCATGGTACGGCAGCAAAGTTTCTTGATTATTACGCAGGAATGAGAGTATAGTTCCTAGCCATATCAGCCTAGAAAATCGCAACTTTACATTTTCCGTCGGTCTTAGTACACGATGTAACTACAGAAGAGTCAAGTTTTAAATAGGAAAAATATCGAAACTCTTTGGTCATTTTTTTGAGAGAGATGCTAATGGTCCTGTCCGATTCAATGATCTATGCTAAGCTATGCTAAAAGTGGTACCGCCAGACCCGGAGTTCGGCTGAATGGATTCGAAAACGGTAAAACTCAACTGTTTAACTCTGGGGGAGTTGTAAAATGAGCCTATTTCCAAAAAAAGTGGAGTATCCCTTTAAACGAGAAAGACGATTTTTATCCACGTAATGGTGCAACACCAGCATCTACCAGCAGGGGCTTACTGGACTGTGCTAACCAGTCAATCTTTTTGATTGTTTTTAGTTGTAACCCTTTGGTTTAGACTCAAATCGTAAAGCCCAAATAAGTTCTTTTGGCCAATAGAATCACTTTGGGTTTCTTATTCTGCACTGAATCTTACATCAACCGAGCAGTTATTTTGCCATTTTTAATGAACTGAAATGCGAATGTGAAAGAACGTGATGTGTGAGAACAAGAGCAAATATAAGTAACAGACTCATGGATCTGTGAGGATGGGGATTAAAGACAGATAAACTGAATGGCCAGTTGATTTCCCTCAGGTGTCGAAAGAGACGTGTTGACGGACTGTGACCCTGTAATCTGGTATTTGCACAGTTCTCACCCACCACAGAAATAGCCATGTGAAGAAACAGGTTTAGTGGAAATGTTATGAAACTCGTCTGTGTAAATAGGGTTCGGCAGCCGTACTCATCCGTTCCCTTAAGTGCGCTGAATGCATACTATATTAAACACACATTTTTAATGCACTTCTTCACATTTACAGATTTATGTTTTAAGATAGACAGGCAGCAATGCACTTATGAATAAAACACCACTCTGAGTGCAAAGTGATCTCTATATAATGGGTAGGCAGTCTGTTTATAGTTCATGCACAGCGGATTTCCAGAAATCTGATTTCTGTAGACAGCATTGCTTTTAAGCATTCAGTTTCAAGGTTTTCTAAGAAACAACACACTGCTAACAAACTAAAAACATCACTATTACTACTGCTGAAAAACACTAAGAATATCATCAAAATATCAATAAGAATATCACCAAAATATCAATTAGAATATCGACAAAAGAATATCAATAAGTGTTTTTAACTTGAACCTAATAACCACTCAAAAGGCTTTTTTTGCACAATCAAAACCACTCACATTTTCTGCAGAAGTTGAAAAGATCTAGTTAGTAATACAACGACCATAAAAAGAGAAACATACAGTATGGAAAATTGCAGCATTAACTTGAGCTAATGTTTAAAGACATTTATGACGGCTTTGTGATGCTGTATTGACTGAGCTGTAAATGATCTTTATAATTAGAGAGAGTTATATTCAGAAACATTGTGTAACAGGAGACTCAGAGCACTTGCAGAGGGTTAGAGACCACTTTAAAAGCACCATGACATGACGTCTGAAGGGTCTCTGAGACATTCTAGACCGAACCACCTTTATTGGTAAAACACGAGAGAGGATGAACAAAACAGCACTTAAAAGAAAGGAACATGTAAGTATCTCAAACTGACACTGCAGATCTGGAACACGTAACACTGTACTAAGATGCTTTAGTTTAGTATGCTTTTTTAAGGGCTGGAATAAAAACAAGGATCCCACATCTGCATGTTCAGTCTTCAGTGCCTGTGGCTGTGGTTGGGCATCACACGCTCATTGCATCTCATTCTCTCAGAGACGGCTAAACTCAACATAAGCAGTTTTTTGTTGTTGTTGTTGTTGCCTTGTACACATTACATCTAGTGCACAGATTCTGGGGAAATTACTCTCTTTTTTAATCTTTTACAGCCATTTACAGAAATCCAATAAAAGCACCCAGTTTTGAACGAATAGTAAAAGTGATGATAGCCAAAGCAAACACCAGTAATGATTGTTTTCGGACAGGTTACCAAACAAACACACAACATGGGAGCACACATACCATCACGGACAATGATTCATATTAAAAAAGTCTATCACACATCAAATACTATACAACTACAATTAACACTTTAGTTTAGGGTCTAATTCTCACTATTAACTAGTTGATTATTAGCATGCATATTACTAGGATATTGCCTGTTTATTAGTACTTATGAAGCACATATTAATGCCTTATTCTGCACGACCATATTCTACATCCCTTAATCCACCCAATACTCAACAACTACCTTACTAACTATTAATAAGCAGTAATTATGAGTTTATTGAGGCAAAAGTCATAGTTAATAGTGAGAATTGGACCCTAATCTAAAGTGTAACCAAAATAATATTAATAATAATAAATGTTAATATTATTGTGTAATCATTTTATTATTAGTAGGGCTGGGTATTGATACAGATCAATCCAGTCCAGATTCGATTATCATTCTCAAGACCTCAATTCGATTCGATTCTCGATTTTGGATAAATTCGACAAAAAAGTAATACATACATTTTTTTTAAAATGTGTTTATTTATATAGCACTTTTCATACACTATGGCAATTCAAAGTGCTTTACACAGAGAGGAATACAAATAATCACAAAATAAAAGCAAGGAAAATTCAAACAGTTATTCGAAAGCTTTACATACAAAGGAATTATAATAATCACACTATAGCAATTCATAGAGCTTTGCATAGAAAGTAGACACAATATAAAAGCAGGGGAAATTAAAACAGTTATAAAAGGAATTAAAAGAGATAGATGATACAGTTATAAATTACATTTAAATTTAATTAAAATAGTAAACAAACTTACTAAAAAACACCGGTGTATCTTATTTTGACTCTGAGATTTCCCCATGATGGTCAGTATTCTTCTGTGGATTTTCATATATCGTGGATTATCTGTGCCCACCAGACCAGTAATCTGTACCAATCCAGACCAGTAATCATCCAGACCAGTAATCTGTACCAATCCAGACCAGTAATCTGTACCAATCCAGACCAGTAATCTGTACCAATCCAGACCAGTAATCTGTACTAGTCACCACAGTGTTCCCTTGATAATCCGTACCAGACCAGTAATCTGTACTAGTCACCACAGTGTTCCCTTGATAATCCGTACCAGACCAGTAATCTGTACTAGTCACCACAGTGTTCCCTTGATAATCCGTACCAGACCAGTAATCTGTACTAGTCACCACAGTGTTCCCTTGATAATCCGTACCAGACCAGTAATCTGTACCAATCCAGACCAGTAATCTGTACTAGTCACCACAGTGTTCTCTTGATAATCCGTACCAGACCAGTAATCTGTACTAGTCACCACAGTGTTCCAGTAATCTGTACTAGTCACCACAGTGTTCCCTTGATAATCCGTACCAGACCAGTAATCTGTACTAGTCACCACAGTGTTCCAGTAATCTGTACTAGTCACCACAGTGTTCCCTTGATAATCCGTACCAGACCAGTAATCTGTACTAGTCACCACAGTGTTCCCTTGATAATCCGTACCAGACCAGTAATCTGTACTAGTCACCACAGTGTTCCCTTGACCGTCATGAGTCAATCCCTCTCAAACTCCACCACAGAAAGGTGAGCGCCTGCTCACAAATTTGGTCATCAGGACGATCCGAGTTTCCCCCACTACTACAATACCCTTCACAAAACACCGGTTATCAATCAGTGCCTTTTGAGTTCAGTTTAGAATCAAAAGGAGAATGCAGAGATAAAATACAGTGTAATCAGTGGGACGTACAGTGGCACGGTGCTCATTCATTTACATGCACAGCTAAACAGAAGTGTTTTGAGTCTGGATTTGAATGTGATACTGTAGGAGCACATCTGATCTCTTCTGGAAGCTGGATCCAGCATAGTAGCTATAAGCAGACTCACCATGCTTAGAGTGAACTCTTGGTATTTCTAGTTGATGTGATCCTAGTGATCTGAGTGATTTGTTTATATTCAGTGAGCATATCTGCAATGTATTGAGGTCCGAGGCCATTGAGTGATTTATATACCAGTAATAATACTTTAAAATAAATCCTAAATGTCTGGTGTGATATGTTCATATTTTCTGGTTCTGCTCAGAGTCCTGGCGGCAGCGTTCTGTATGAGCTGACACTGTCTTATGGTCTTTTTGGGAAGGCCAGTGAGGAGTCCATTACAATAATCCACCCTGCTGGTGATGAACGCATGAACAAGTTTCTCTAAGTCTTGTCTGGAAACAAAGCATATTTTGGAGATGATAGTATGCTGATTTAGTTATTGCTTTGACATGACTACTGAAACTAAGGTCTGACTCTAGTGACACACCAATTTGCATGTCAGTCTCTCTACAGTATAGCAAAAAGAGTGCGTGTGTTGTTAAATGATTATTGTTTTTGTTGTTTTGGATCCATGTATCCTTGTACTGTAATAAACAAGGTTATGACACCAAAATTTTAGACACCAGTGAAATTGAACAATTCTGAAAATAAATACGGAAAAAAGATCAATTCATGGCTTTGGAGAATCAATATCGAATCGACCACATTTTAAAAAACGATTTTTTCACTTTTTGCCCAACCCTATAATATTAGTATATTAGGCAAGTAGTATAGTGTTAGCATGTGAAAGTAAACATGTGAGACAGAAAACAAATACATGCATGCCAAAATATCAGATCTGTGCCAAAATATCTGTGCATCAGGCCTGATAGAGCAACCCTTCTCATTCTAAGACACGGTGTAAGAGCCGTACAAAGCATGACACAGGACTGATCACTACAGTACTGAACGTGACACACAGACATGATGCAGAGGGAAAGACACCGTGAGCATCTGATGCACATGCTAAACAGCAGCGAAGGCTCCGGCTCATGGAGAACAAGAGCGAAGCTATAAAAGAAGATTGGACACCGTCCCCGGGGTGTTTCCCGATAAGGGGATCGTGTAGGCTGTAATGAAGACGCAGGCAGTGTATCAGAAAAACAGGAAAAGAGATGCGAGGTATTTGTTGACCCCAGATGTGTGCCGAACATCAATTCCTCTGCAGCTCTTCCACTGGAGCGCTGCTCCAAATACCAATCACGGGTCCCGCTGGTTGCCCTGGCAACAGCACTCCTCTCCAATATAGTGAGCAGCAGGCGCTTCTCTTTTAGACATCCTCCTTCCCATTTCAAGCCCTTCTTCTCAGTTAATTCGTCTTTCTGTGTGTTGCCTTAACTGTTTCTCTGGCCTTTTAACACCACAGGTCTGACCGGATAAGGAGCTCTAGATGGAAAGGTGTGGAAGTGTTCCCGATACACATCCTCATCTCCCCGCTGATGAACTTTCCCCTGCGGGACGCACCTTCACATTGAATTTCACGCCTCATGTGGTTCCTGCATGATCGAGGGTAAGATTTAAGGTTGTTTACTTGCAGTGGGCACAGGTTAAGCTCAATCAGCAGGACTTGTGGCATTATGTTGATTACTACTTTTCCCTCTTTTTCTCAACTCATTAAAACTGCAAAAATCTAGCCTACATATTAAACAGGGCCAAGACAATGTTAAAAAACTGTTTCAAAAGTATAGCCACAAGACAAACTATATGATGTTAGTGTGAAAAAATGGCTTACTAACATTTTTTGTGCAAAGTTATATCCAATTTGACAACTTTATTGCCATGCCAAGGACTAAAGAACTAACATGAACGTAAAAAAGAATGAGAACAAACTTTGCAGCTCAAATAACTCAGATTTTTTAACAGAGAATTAATATAAGTGTAGCGCTCTATGATTTCTGCGATGAGGACATGAAGGCATGAACTTCATCTCCAGAGCCGCTCTGAGAGTCAGTTTCATTTGAGAAAAACTATCGTCATATCAAAAACACACAGAAACTCAAAGGTCTTCATGGCAACCCGTCAAAATAAAAGTTTGGTTTTAACTTGAAGAAATTGTGACAGAAATGTATTATTGTTGTACAGTAGAATTTAGCTAGATCTCAATGTAATAATAATACTAACATTGATAATAATTATTATTATTATTAAAACTTTTTTTAAGGAATAATACATTTTTAAGACAATAAAGCTTTGTTGTACAGCACTTTGTTTGACAAAAAAAAGTTTGTATAATTTCATATGATTAAAAGATAAATTAAATTAATGTTTTATGCCTTCATTTGATTGCCAGCAATATTAAAATACACAACACAGAATTTCTGATTTTTAAAAAAAATATTAAATAGACACTTTTTGATCATTACATTGAATTAAACCATTAAAAAGTTAATAAAAAAATTTTTAACGGAAAAGCACGGAATTTGGAAAAAAAATAAAAAGGAATTTGGAAAAAATTTAAACCGATTTCAACTGGCCCTATACGTGTTTTTATTAAATTTATCTTCTTAACATTTCAGCTTTTAAATTCTCAAAAAAATTGCGCTATTTGCTGTCACTGTAACTTTGATTTTTGCCTTTTTAAAAGAAAATGAAAAAAAAAATTGTGTTAATCAACATTATGCCACAAATGTTGTCAATTGAGCTTAACTTGAATATTCCTGAAGTATTCAAGGGGACATCAAGAGTTTTCTTCAAACATCTTGGAACATCTTTAAACCAGATGTGTAGATGTTTTACTTCATAAAAAACTACATGTAAACTACTTTGCTCAATAAGATTTATATTGCAAGATGCAACACGTACGTTATGAATTGCATTCGGACACATTTTGTGAATGCAAACGTCTAAAAACATGACAAAAATAATAATAGACATAATAGCATTATAGACTCTGCATTAAGTAATCATATTTGTCATTCATACAGAACACCCTAGTAACACACTCAAAGCCACCATATAACAACTAAACTGCAACGCCCTGTCAACCACCCAGAAGTGTACATTTAAATGTAAAAATCCTGTAATGGACTTAAACCGATTGAAATGCTGTTGCTGCGTCTTATCTGCATTCTCTTCCCTCATACCTGAACCTTCTCTCTGTCCATTCAATCTGTCCATTCTGAGAAACAACATGCTGTCATTTTACACTCTGTTGGGTTCAGACCTGCCAGACTGGCCTCTTCCACTCCACTGACACCATCCCTTATCTCTCACACACACACACACACACACACACACACACACACACACACACACACACACACACACACACACACACACACACACACACACACACACACACACACACACACACACACACACACGACCTGAAATGCATAATATTGCAAGAGTGCTGGAAACATGTTCACTAGTTCATACAGTAAGTGAAATCTAATACAAGTTGAACTCTGGACTTTATGGTTCTTCTAAAAGTTTCTGGTCAGTAAGAGGTCTCTTCTGCTCACCAAGGCTGCATTTATTTGATTAAAAATACAGTAAAAACAGTAATATTATGAAATATTATTACAATTCAAAATAGCTGTTTTCTATTTTAATAAATTTTTTTAAATATATTTTATTCCTGTGATGCAAAGCTAAATTTTTAGCAGCATTCCTCAAGTCTTCAGTGTCACATGATCCCTGATTCATTTTTTACAGGATTCTTTGATGAATATAAAGTTTAAAACCAGAACAACATTCATTTAAAATAGAAATCTTTTGCAATATTAGAAATGTCTTTACTGTCACTTTTGATCGATTTAATGTGTCCTTGCTGTATTCATTTCTTTCCAAAAATGAACTGATGTAGGTCCAAGAGAAACTGGATATTGGATCCAGTTATGGATACCGGGGGTGGTGGTGGCGCAATGGATAAGACACATGCCTTTGGTGTGAGAGACCCGGGTTCGAATCCACTGTGAGACACCAATGTGTCCCTGAGCAAGACACTTAACCCCTAGTTGCTCCAGAGGCGTGCGACCTCTGACATATATAGCAATTGTAAGTCGCTTTGGATAAAAAGCGTCAGCTAAATGAATAAATGTAAATGTAAAATGGATATTCAATGAGGAAGTGTGGGATCAAGCAGTGTGGGAATTACATACAGTACCAGCACATATGACAAGAGCTGAAAAGAAAGGTAATCAATGACGTGGAGCATGTTGTAACATTTTGATGAAAGATTATGAAGAGAAACAATTTGAAATAATGTCCACCATCATTGGATACACAATAATGCACAGCAGAATTACTTATAACAAGACCAGAATCATGTATTAAAAAAGATGATGCCATGTCATTTAATGTCATATTGACTTAAAATTGTACTATACATTTCAAATGTTCTGTAAATGAATTGGAAATAATGCACAATATAAGGCCTGTAGTGTTTAACACACATGCTCATGCAGGAGATGAAAAGTGTTGAAACTCAGCTGCTAACATCAGGTCAAAACCATAAAAAGGAAGTACATTTAAGAGGCTGAGACGACAAACACTCAACATCTGAATACCAGCCAATGGCTTTCTAGACTTGGGCCATAAATTCAGTGGCATTTCATTTACAGGAGCTCTCGACATGTATCCATGCTCTCCTCGAATCCATAAAAACAAATTCTCCTCAGTCGAGAGAGCTGTATTTGTCTGCAGTGCCCTCTATAGTCAGAACAAACATCAATCACTGAGAGAGAGAGAGAGAGAGACTCATTATCAGAAGAACCGATAAACATCAAAACAACTTTACTGAACATTTACTGCTCAAATTCAACACGCTGATACACATTACCTCAACATCTTACATATACAACCCCCTGGTGCTCCGAGCATTGGGAAACAAGAATTAATTCAATATTTTAGACTCACATATAAGTGTCCGCCACATAACAAGCGCTTGATTAATAATGTCTCACATTTACGAGCACATAATCTGTACTCGAGCTCAAAGGTCGCTTATGTGACGTGATGCGTTCAATGCTAAATGCACTTTCTGCACTGATGGCTTCTGCATATCTCACTCGTTTCATGCTCTAATGATTATTTGACATTGTGATTTTATAACCATGAGCCATTGTAACAAAAAGGAAAGGAAAACATTTTAATTCTTCTTTTTTAGTATGAAAAGGTATGCACAACATATCAACACCATATCAGCCAATGGCCTAGATCCAGAATTTAAGCTTTTTCCTTATTCCAATTTTTGGATCATATATAAGGGATATTGAGAGATCATGGCAAAGATGTAACCCTTTAAATACATTAAAAATCCCTTTATGGTGAATGCATTTTTTGGGAGAACTATCCCTTTAACAGTGATAGCATTAAAGTAAATATCGTCAGAGATGGTCTTATTATTGGGAGATAAGGGGAGTCCCGTGGCTCTACCATTGGAGAAAACATAATGTCCGAATTTGATCACATGGGCCTTTATAACAAACCATAATACAGCCTTGACGTCATAGAAGTACACTGTTAGTTGTGCCAGTCAATCATGGTTTGCGGATATCATAGAAATGAATGAGAAGTGCCGTAAACTTAATAATACCTTAATAATACCTGATACATAATCTTACAAAACAGCATTTTTTTAGGTGTAAATTAAAAAAATAATATAGATCAAATTTTCGACCAACTTTCAAAAATGTATAAAAAAGAGATAGCTCCAGATCCGATGATTGCCATTTTTGGGGTGATTTCAGTACCTTCTTTCAGTAAATTTGAAAAACAGGGTATTTCTTTATTTATGGTTCTTGCAAAAAGACTGATTCTTCAGAGGTGGAAACTGGATATTGTTCCAACATTCGATGTGCTGCAAAGTGAGCTAGTGAACATTATTCATATTGAGAAGTTACGATTTATCAATAATGACAAGCTAGAAATATTTAGGAAAATATGGAAGCCTGAATTAGATTACGTTGGAATGTGATAAATATAATACTGGGTCTTATACTTCATTACATATTTGTAACTCTTAATTTACTCATCTGATGTTACCACTGTGATCTGTCTGGAACTCCTCTATCCTATGTATCAGGAATGCTAATCTGTAACTAGAGTTGCTTCACTTTTATGTATTTGGTATACCGTGCTAATGTTTCCATTTTGGACCTCTGTTCAGTAAAAAAAAAAAAAAAAAAAAATAGATCAACCCAAACCAAATGTTTAAGATCAAACAGAAGATTAGTTGATAGGCTGTCGTTCAATTAAATAAGCTATTTTACATTTAGTCATTTAGCAGACGCTTTTGTCTGCTCTTTTGTCTCCGCTTTTGTCTGCTTTTCGGTTCCTTGCCACTGTTGCCTTTGGCTTGCTCAGTTGGGGATATTTTGGGGATATTTAATTAAATTTTATCAATCAATAAATTCCTCTTGAAACAAACTTTGTTGTATTATTTTAATTTAATACTGTGAAGCTGCTTTGATACAATCTGTATTGTGAAAAGCGCTATACAAATAAACTTGACTTGACTTGACTTTTGTCCAAAGCGACTTACAATTTAGGACTAAATTGAGCGAGTCATCGCGAAGAGGCAAAAACAACGCAAGAAGTGCTCAAAATACGGAGTTCAGGCATTGTTCAGAGTAGCATAAGCCCGATAAGGGAGGATTAAAGGAAAAATAAGATTTTTTTTTTATGAGGTTAAGTGCTCTGATACCCTTTTTCCACCAAAAAAGAACTGGTTCGGAACTGGTGCTGGTTCAAAGTTGGTTCAACTTGCGAACCTTCACAGAACCTGTTTGTTTTTCCACTGAACAACGTCGTTACGTCACTGTAGGCATGTGCCGGTATCAAATTTTCATGCTGCGATTAATTGATTGAGCTTTTATCACGGTATACGGTATTATCACGATATTTTAATTGCTCAAGAGAAGCGAGGGGGGGAATGTAGAAAAAAAAAAAACTTGCATCACAATAGGTGTAATTGTGATTGTCAAAACATTTGGTAACTAAACAGAATTTTACACACTTTTCACGATTTCAATTCAATTCTTGGAATTTGATTTCAATCTTGATTCATTATTGACATTATTGATAAATATTAGGTAGGCTACAGTAGATAGCCAACATGTTAATTTTTCTCAAGAAAAAATACATATCACATAATGCTGTAAACATACAGAGAGCCCTATCAGCTGGTATTATTAAAGGTTAAAAATTAACAAATTAAATTAAATATAATTTGGTTTTCATTATAATAACAATTATGACACAAGTAAAAATATAATACAAATGTAATATAGTGCACATATTTAGCAAAATACTCCTCTCTATAGCAATTTTTTTCTAGTCAACTAACGTGTTGGTCATTAAATGGCTTTCCTGAGGTAAATGTAACGTTCTGTGACATAATTGTTCATCTGCAGTTTTATTGACCTCTTTACGTGGTTGAAAAACACTGATTGATCGATATTATGTATGAGGCATAAATATCTTTCGGTAAGTTGTACTGTGTCTTTAAATAAAAAGTAACAGATGAGCGGTTTACTTTAACTGATGCGCTAGCGATCGGTCACGTCACATTTACAAGCACCAAAACGGTATTTATTGTCTGAATTTCGTAATAAAATGGACACAACATGAGAGCTGAGATTTTTTTTTCATATCAAAAGTAGCCTAACCTGCTCTGTCTAGTCTGTCGGTGTCAGTGTCCTCTTTGCTCCGCGATTTTTCTCTGCGTGAGAAAATGGATGTGTGGCGCGAGAGCGTGTGAAAAGTGTAAATTGCGTGAGTCTCACGCTGACTGCGTAGAGTTGACAGCCCTGCTTTTAGAAGGGGGATAAATCGTCGGCAGCGTCCCTCTTTCCGCCGTGCTTCATCTCCATGTGAGGATTCATTACATTAGACTAGAGCGCGCACTGCGCCGCATGCACACAGCGCTTCTACATGTGAGGATTGTTTACATCAGAGTGCGCACGTGTTTCGCGCAGCATATACGCAGTTGAGTAAAAGCGGTTGATGGAAAAGCTAATGCGCGTTCTATAAATCTAAATTCTGATCTGTTATTTTTCACGGTATTTTGAAGTGCCCGCGATAACAATATCGTGCATATTCATTACCGCGATTTATTGCATTACCGAATACCGGCACATGTCTACGTCACTGTGTACGTTACCATACGACTTCAAGCATAACAATTACAATGTTGGACTACATCGTCTTTCTGCAAATGTTTCTCCTGGCTTTGCGATCCTATATTGGGGTCAGAAGAAGACGTTTAGAACACGTTTATGCTGCTCGTCTGGATTACTATAGACGGAGGTTATGTTCAAAAAGAAGTTCGACAATAACCCCGCCCCAATAACAATAATTTCTAGTCCAGCAAAGAGTTGGTGCCGCTTTGGAACCAATTTTCCTGGCCGAGAACCGGTTCTTTGGCTGTCGAAACACAAAGAACTGGTTCGCGAGTAGGCACCGGCTCCGAACCGGCATCAGCCGGTGGAAAAGGGGTAACAGAAGAGATGGGTTTTCAGCTGTCTTTTGAATGTTGTGAGGGATTCTGCGTTCCGGATGAGGGTGGCGAGAGCATTCCACCAGCATGGAACCGTGAATGAGAATGTTCTGGAAAGTGATTTTGTGGCTCTCTGTGTGATGGAACCACGAGACGTCGCTCGTTGACCGATCGTAGGCTTCTGGTAGGGATGTAGACTCGTAGGAGCGAGTGAAAGTAGGAGGGAGCTACAAAAGCAGAAGCAGTTTATTCAGCAAAGTGAAGCCTCTCCTCCATTGACATCCGTTCTGGTTTCCTTCATTGCGTTCCACATTTGTTACAGTAGTATTTTTTTGCTAAGCATGGAGTTAGAATTGGCCAGAATTGCAATATTGGTGCATCCCTCCCTAAATATTAATAACCACGAGTATTGATGCAATGGGAGGATTCCAACTAGAGAAAAATGCATAAAATAAAATAAAATAATACAAATATAATTGTTATAGACATTTAAAGGTAAACACCTCAAAAAAATCTCCCGCGACTGTCTTAAATAACACAAGACTAGAAGTGCTCACTGAGCAAAGCTCTACCTTTGAGGGTTTCAGAAAATTTTGCATTTTAATGACACGTATTAGCACTCGGGCTATACAAAGAGCGCTAAATTGCCTCTGCCCTTCATGTCACAGCACAGCTACAGTTCTGTGAAATCATTCGCCAAGATGATTTCAGACAGATGATGGCGATCACTCATCCGACGTGCCCATGTGAAACAACACACCAGTTTCTTAATCTAATTTCACAGCCAAGCATATTTGCCCAACAGGATCAAAACCAAGACAGTCAAGTGTGCCACGTGTCCCACCAGAGATGTCCAATAAATGAAGCACCAATGCTTAAGCCTCTTAAGTCCTGAGGAACGATGCATTCACAGATGTTATCTCCACCAAGATTGGTATTTATGTTGTATACTGGGAACAAAAGACTTAAAATAAAAAATGGTTCCACTATCCCCCAAGAAAAACCATTTTTTTCCTGTTTAATTTGATTTGATTTGATTTGATAAACTTTATTAATCCCCAAGGGGGAAATACATGTCACAGCAGCACAACAATACAATGAATAAAGAGAAAACTTAAACAACGTTCACAACAGCAACAAGTCTTGTTCTCCAGTATCAATTTCTCAAAGCATTATGATTATATACAACCACGTAAAAAATAGTCTATCATCTTGTATAACACTGGTTGTAAAATCTAATTGCGTTTGGAAAAAAAAGATTTCCTAAAACGCTCCTTGTAACAGCGTGGATGAATTAATCTACTCCAAAAAGCTCGAGCTATTTCATTAAGAGGATGACAATCATGATTCATCATTAGAGAAAGTTTCCCAATCATTTTATCTCCTCTAAGGTGGGTAACACACTCCCCACGACAGAGCCTGCCTTCTTCATAAGTTTATTTAACTTATTCTTCTCCTTTTCCAACAGTCCCCTCCCCAACATGTGACAGAGTACAAGACCACAAATGAGACTACAGAGTCATAGAAGGTCTTAAATAGACATGACAAACCCCAAAGGATCTCAGTCGCCTTAACAAATGAACTCGACGTTGACCCTTCTTATAAACTTGCATCGTATTGTCAGACCAATTGAGCTTGTTGTTCAAATATACACCCAGATACTTCTAAGTTGTTACAATCTCAGCTTCTGACTCTCGTAAATTTACTGGTACCACTTGCTGAGGAAAGTCTGCTAAAATCAACCACAATTTCCTTTGTCTTACTAGCGTTTAGCCTGAGACCGGTTTTCTCACACCAGTCCACGAAACTCTTTATTAGCTCCCTATATTCACTCTAATCGTGGTCCGTTATACAGCCAACTATTGCTGAATCATCAGAACATTTCTGGAGATGACAAGATTTAGAGTTGTGACTATAAAAGTGAACAAAAATGGTGCTAAAACCGTTCCTTGAGGGACTCCAGTGCTGCACTTCACTACTTGAGACACACAGTCCTGCATCCTCACATGTGGTCTATTAGAGAGATAATCAGTTATATAATTCACCATACCATGATGTACTCCAACATTTTCCATCTTACTCCGTAGTGGTGAAGGCTGAATAGTATTAAATGCACTAGAGAAGTCAAAGAATGTAATTCTGACTGTGCTGGCCGAGGTCTCTAAATGACTTAAGGATTTATGCAAGAGGTAAATAAGTGCATCATCCACCCCAACACCAGTTTTATAAGCAAACTGTAGTTTATCCTCAGCACCACACAATACTGACTTTAAATGGTTTAAAGGGGTGGTTGATTATGATTTCCCTTTTCTAACTTTAGTTAGTGTGTAATGTTGCTGTTTGAGCATAAACAACATCTGCAAAGTTACAACGCTCAAAGTTCAAAGCAAAGGGAGATATTTGCTTTTAAAGAAATAGCTTTTTAAGGACTACAACAAACGGCTGGTAGGGACTACACAACATTCCTTCCGGGTTAGTGACATCACCAACCCTAAAATTTACATAAACCTACATACATTTACATAAACCCTGAACACGATTTATAGATTATCAAGACAGAACATGCTAATCAATGACTAGAAGATAACTACACATCAGCTGCATAAATTCTTCAACTAACCGTTCAGAAATGTCCTGTTGCTTCTACATGTTGTCACTTCTTCTTGAGTCTCTCCATCATTGTCTGAATCCGGTTTGAACGTAAAAGGCCAAAAGTTTTTGAAATTTTCAGTGCATGTCTGTGGGAGTGCAAGCTGTTGAAGCTCCGCCCCCTGTGCCGGGAGCAGCAGCTCATTTGCATTTAAAGGGAAAGACACAAAATGGAGCGTTTTTGCTCACCCTCAAAAATGTTAAATTTTAACATGCTATATAAAAATATCTGTTGGCCATTTAGAGCTAAAACTTCACATACACACTCTGGGAACATCAGAGACTTATTTTACATCTTGTGAAAAGGGCATTATACCACCCCTTTAATACCAATCTCTCAAAAACCTTCAGTAACTGTGCTGTTAAAGCAATTGGCCTATAGTGCGAGAACTCCATGGGATTTGTTAACTTAGGTACGGGTACTACATATGATGTCTTCCATAAAACAGGTAATTTTTCCAAACGCAAACTCAAATTAAAAATATAATGAACCAGCCTACAAATCTGATCAGCCCAGGCCTTAAGGACTTAATACCATCCGGACCTGGAGATTTCTTCATCTTAATTCTCCTTAACCCACTTCTTTCTTGCTCAACTGATATCGAAAAACCAGGAACATACTCACAAATGGGAGAAAACGATGGATGTGATGAAGAACTCCGTGGTAAACTACTTAGCGAAGAATGAAAATAAGAATAAGGTGGTCAAGCAAAATAAGGTGGTCAAACTGTTTTTTGGACCATTTGCTTTACCGCCACAACCTTGATTCCACCCAGTGTTATTTTAGTATAACAACAAAAAATAATTGATCAGAAACAAGGTAAAGCATAGTAGCGATTGACATGATGAGCATCCAATGGTATGAGTTTGGGGCGGGGCTACCTGTTTTGCTGACCAATGACAGACGGGGAAAGATCTGAAGGGTGAGGACGAGTGTTTGGGAACCTGCTTGGAAACAACTGTTACTTTTTCAATTACATTTTATTGGTGCTAACGAAATGGCTTGATCAAGCTCTTTTAGTGGGATCCCCATGTTTTGTGGCTTTTTAAAGCTATTTTTTTTTTTTCTAAGCATGTCTAGATAAATGCAGAGTGGGAAGGATTATGCTAATGTAACCTATGAGTAAACAAGCTTCTTTAATGAGATAGCAACAGCTAAATGATGCCCGTGCATTTCAACACGCCTCTGTTGCATTTGATTTATCCTCGGTTTTAAAACCGAAAAAGACGCAGAGGCATCCACAGACACAACAAAACTAATCACATGCCTCAACGCGGGTAGAAAAAGCGAGGAACAAATTTATTTTCCATACATCTGGGAAAAAGTCTTCAGAAAAAACAATCAACACATTCTTTGCAGTGTTTGTAGTCTAGTATTAAGGTCAAATATGCCCATCTGATACAAAGAGCAACTAGTGAAAAAATACAGAAGATAGAATTGATTTATCCCTCGAATACCAAGCGAAATGTGCAGCCCTAGTTCGTACGAGAAAGACAGATCACGACGAGCTTCCCTTCCTCAAACGTGATGGAAATGTGATCAACACATTCACCAGCAAAAGCAACTCAATAAAGCGCAGCTGTTGCTTCAATTGGCCAGGCTAAATTCAATTAGAGGTGAGCGCTAATAGGTAAGATGACTGTGGGCCATTCAATTCCCAATGACACATTGATAGCGATGCAGCCGAAACAACCATTTTGTGCAGCTATTTGCTGCTTCCTCTTTGGGAAAGAGACAGATAGAGAGAGAAAAGAGCAAGCGCTTGTCTTCCCACACGCCTATACACAAGACTTACATCCTCAACCTGAAAAAGGAAATGTGCAATACATGCCCACACTTGTCTGTGTGGAAAAAATATGAAGTGAGAAATCGAAACTGGAGGAGACCAGGATACGCAAGCGTGCAATATGAGGAAATACCTGGGAAGATGTTCACCGATGGTGGTGAAATGCGACAACTAACCCACGGTATGCATTTGTAGAGTTCGTTTTGGAAGTCGAGGTGAACGGGAAACTTTCTAATGTGTGCATGATGTGTTTGTTTCAGCGAGCCATCTCATCTACACCCTGCTCCCTGTAGAATATCACAGCCTGCTTTCAATTTAACTCCAGACACGGGCCACTATTAGAAATCTGGGGCTCTGCACATCGCGTCTCAGCCACTGAGCTATTTATTCTCTCTCTGCTTTGCCTTGTCACTGACAAAATCAATTTCAATTAAAACGACTACTGTGCTGAAAATGTCCCTCCTCCGATGAAGAAGTCTCTCGTGATGCAGTAAAGGGAAAAGGTAGAAAGAGGGGGGGAAATTAAAGCTAATTTACTCAAAACCTCGTTTATTTCAATTCACCAAAATAACACAACCCAGAATTGAGATCTAGCTAACTTCTTAATTGGTAGACAGCAGTGAGATGCTGGTGGAGATTCTCCTGCATCTCAGATTTTCCTGAAGAGTAGAGCTAATTTTGTTATCAAAAACCATTGCACATTTTTTTTCCATCAACAACCTTTTTTTTCTAAGAGAGACGAGATGATTATGAGACGACATCAACATCATTAAACAATAACTGTGACTATATCAACATGCAATATCATTGATGATAAAAGTTGAGACTAAAATACCAAAATACATTTTCTGCCCAGTGTTTTACTTCATCTTTGCAATCTGGCAACCATCTCTCTGAAAACACAGACAAACAATACGCTGGAGTGGAGACAGTTTAGTGATTTCCATTGCAATACTCTGCTCGAATGAAAGTGTTATAGTGCCAGTATCTGTTCCTTCACGAGTCGCTTGCGCTGTTTGCTGCGACTAAATCTGTTTTCTAATGAAAACAATCATTGTGATTATAATTTTGAGTAAAATACTTGTGATTATCAGTTTAACCATTATGCAGCATAATGGAAATGTGACCACGTGACTCCTTTAAAGGGATACTCCACTTTTTTTGGAACAAGGCTCATTTTACAACTCCCCCAGAGTTAAACAGTTGAGTTTTACCGTTTTCGAATCCATTCAGCCGATCTCCGGGTCTGGCGGTACCACTTTTAGCATAGCTTAGCATAGATCATTGAATCAGACAGGACCATTAGCATCTCTCTCAAAAAAATGACCAAAGAGTTTCGTTCACGCAGCGCCTGAAAATAAGTCTTATAGGTTAGACAAACTTAGTCCCGGTCACGTTGGCAGTTACCGAGCTGGGGACTATTTTCAGGCGCTGCGTCATATCATTACGCCTGCTGGACTCATGGTACGGCAGCAAAGTTTCTTGATTATTACGCAGGAATGAGAGTATAGTTCCTAGCCATATCAGCCTAGAAAATCGCAACTTTTCATTTTCTGTCGGTCTTAGTACACGATGTAACTACAGAAGAGTCAAGTTTTAAATAGGAAAAATATCGAAACTCTTTGGTCATTTTTCTGAGAGAGATGCTAATGGTCCTGTCCGATTCAATGATCTATGCTAAGCTAAGCTAAAAGTGGTACCGCCAGACCCGGAGTTCGGCTGAATGGATTCGAAAACGGTAAGACTCAACTGTTTAACTCTGGGGGAGTTGTCAAATGAGCCTATTTCCAAAAAAAGTGGAGTATCCCTTAAGTCGACTAACTTGACTAAACAAAAACAGATCTGCCAAAACACCAAAGTCTGAGATCTCAATACAAACTCAAACATTTCTCATCTAGTGATCTGGGCTGCTCTCCACATTCATTTTATACCTCTATACTCTTACTGTATGACAACTATTTGTGTCTATTATTTTAGCCTTCCGAAGCATTTTAGGAGAAAGAGCCGAGACAAAAATCACACTTCAGTGAAAGTTATGCAAAGAGCAACCTGAGAGAAATCAAAGGTTCCTCTGGGCACAAACACGCACACGTTTAGTTCGACAGGGTCTGATTAGTTGTAACTAATAAATGCTCGCTCATGCATGAATACAGAGCACGCCACGGGAAGACAAGATTTTGACTTGTGCATTTGAACCTTTCCTCCTATAAAGAGACGCATCTAAATTTCAATAAGCATCAGCCCGTCTTCCCACACGCGCTCGTACCTACAGGAGGTGTAAATCATGCGTATCCTGACACCTCTGTTGTTGTACCTTGAGGGCAATCGCTGCCACTGGCTCACTGAGGTGGAGTGTGTGCGTGCAAACCCTGTGACAATAGTCCACGTGCAATGGGTCTTCCTCTATCTTCCTCTTCATCTGTTTCTCCCCATCCCCCTCCCATAAAGAGCATTACATAATGCGTGCATGGAATACTAAACGAGAGAGGATGCCTTAGATTTTTCGTGCGTGGGAGGGTTGCACTAAAATAGCTCGGATTATGCACTAGTGGCAGTACTACTGAAACGGCATTTGACATCCTCCAGTAAATGGAATGAGTCTTTGCGTGTTTAAAACAGTCAGACTCCGACGGCTACGCTCTTGACCTTTTTTTTTCCCACTCGATGTGCGTGATGCATGGGGAAATCCTCGTCTGTAAATCGACTGTTACATCAAGACATTAAACTCGCTTAGTTAATGTGAAGCAGGACTGAGCCCAGGGCACTGAATGAAGATATGAAGAGGGAGATTCTGTCATTAGTTGCTCACTTTCATGTCCGTCCAAAGCCGTATGACTTTCTTTCCTAAGTGGAACACAAAAGGAGAGATTTATCAGATCCATGCAGTGAATGTGTATGTAGAGACTAGGGGCTGTCAAGCTCCGATACGGACAAAAAGCAAGTAGTTCATAGGACATTCTGAAGCCATATGATAGCCTTTTGTGAAGAAGAGACTGAAAAGCTTACCTTGGAAATCTTTCATAACAGATATGGCCTGGACAATCTGATTTAGTGTTTAACGGAAGAAATTAACTCATAATGTTTTTTAAAAAAACTGATTTTTTCCAACATTTTCCAACACTCTCACTCGCACATCCATCTTACGACACCAAACTTCTGCAGTGATACACTCATAACAGATTTAAAGATATGACTATCTATCTATCTATCTATCTATCTATCTATCTATCTATCTATCTATCTATCTATCTATCTATCTATCTATCTATCTACTCTCTGGCCATCTTCTGCCATACGCAAGAGACTGTCCATGAATTTTCCTGCCAATTATTTTTTCCGGGGTAGGTTGCCAGGTCTTTCCACAACCTTCCCAATTACATGGCCTGAGACTCACACACATTCACACCTACGGACAATTTAGCGTCTCCAATTCACCTATATTGCACGTTTTTGGGTTGCAGACGAAGGCAAAACATGCAAACTCCACACAGAAAGGACTCTACCGTAGTTGCATAGTTGCTTAGTTGCTTCCCACTGAGCCACCAAAGATGCGACACAGGCCTACTATTTTTTGTAAGTCATTATTGCTGATGAGCTCGACAAACTATAATTAGGTTAAGGTATTTCACACGGTTTTAGTAAAATATTTCTTTAAAGCCATATGCTTTGCATTGTTTATAAATGTAAAGATATCAATATAAATATCATATTTATAAGACACGAATTGAGCTTATTGCAATGAGTATGTATATACATACATACATACATACATATACATATATATACACACACACACACACACACATATATATATATATATATATAGATAGATATATATAAGTGTAGGCCTATTACCAGAACAGCAAAAGACCCTGAAACATAATGAGCTCGGAAATAAATTTCGACTGCAATGCCCACCATAATTTCCTCCCTCATTCCTACAATCATTCGGCCTGTAAACATTACAACTGGCCATAATTCAGCACTAGGTCTCTAAGAGACGCATTCAAGAGCCACGCTTGTTTCCAAGCGCATCTTGTTTCTTGCCAGCAGCAGATTTCATAATGAATCTGAACGCCTTTCAGATAAATAGGGTAGCGGCTGAAGCAAACAAAAGATGCGAGATGCTTAAATCAGATAGCCGGGTAAACATCACATCTCCATTCTGCACATCCTGAGACGAGGCTGGGAAAGCAATAGCCACATTTTCTCGAAATGCGGAGAGAGATGCATTTTAATGCCGTGATGTCTTCATGCGACTGTTCCAAATTTATTACACGGTGGCAGTGATTGAAGTCAAGCCCTCAGAGAATGTGAAGGGGGTCGGCTTGTTTTTCCATAAACGGCATCGGGGAGGGTTGATAACTCTGTGGCTCGTGTGCAAATACACAATGGAACAAATGCATGGGAGTCGTTTCTATTTCTCCTCGCTTGGTAGGGCGTAAATACTTTTTGATATGTAAATCTGCTTGGTTACAGAGGCTCGCCGTTACAGCTCTGTTACTAAACCGCTCAACTGGTCATAGCCAGCAAAGGAGAAGAGCACAAGGAGAAAAGGAACGAGGCTGTCACTGAGGATTAGCCATGCACATCTTGCTCTACGCATCTGGCCTTTGTACCCTGAACTGAGCGAGGAGGTCTGGGGGCGTTTAAGTGCTCATTTGCTTCCCATTATTTCATAATCATTACTATTACTTTCCACTTTGCACGTATCTACATTTTGTCAACGCACTCTTTTTCATTTTAAAAGACAATCATCACCTATACAAAATCATTACCAGCATGGATACGATGTTGCCCTGTGGGAAATTCCTTGCATTTGCATGCGATTACTAAGAATTATATCAATGCGACTTGAGAGAGTGTGCACGCATCATTTCCTGTGCGGAAACTGAAATCATCTCCAAAACTTAGCAGTCATCCATGGAGGAATCCGGACTGAACTGGAATTATTTCCCGAAGGAATTTTGCATTGCTCAAATGTTGCTCTTTCATATGTGCGGAGACATAATAGAGACATCACTCATGATTCTTATAGGTATCAATTTTGTCTCAGTTGTTTCACCTAAAACTCCAGAGACAAAACAGACACAAATGAGTCAATAGATATCATGCAATAAGAATATAGAGCTATAAAGTCAATGTTTGATGAATAATGTTTGAGTTCGTATCAGTGTTGTTATTGTTAACTAAAAACTATTCAAATGTGTTTTTGTTCATTGAAATAAAGCTGAATAAAAACGAAATATAAATATTAGATGGAAAACCTTGAAATGAAAAACGTATATTAATTATTTTTCATTTTGCCTTGACAACTAACTGAAAGAAAGGAAGTTGAAGATTTACAGTATAACTACTCAAAATAAATAAAGCTACATAGACAACAAAGGAGATAAAAATTACAAAAGCACAAACTTAAACTAAAATTCAAATGAAAACTAGAAATATAAAAAGAAAAGAAAAGCCCATTCAAAAAAATTATAAATACTATAATAGTATATAAATAGTCCTAAATTAACACTGGTTCATATTGAGATATATTTTGGTTGTTCTTTTAAAGTATCATTTTGTTGACGTAACCTCTTGAAACATTAAATTGCAGTAAAAAGCATTAAATGAACCACATGCAACATCTCTCTGTCTTTTATCCAAACTTTTCAGGCAGTTACAACTTCTACACAACAGATCCTGACCTCTACATGAAAATATACTGTCACAGTGCGCACACGGCACCAAATATCTGGTAAAACGGCCATGCAACATTTCTTATATTACTAGTTAAAGACTCAGAAATTGAATCACCTGTGAAGGGTGTTTTAACAGAGTAGAAAGTATGTACTGCAGCAACACCAAATGATGACTGTGAAGCCCTTGCTCTGGCCTGTGTGTGTGTGTGTGTGTGTGTGTGTGTGTGTGTGTGTGTGTGTGTGTGTGTGTGTGTGTGTGTGTGTGTGTGTGTGTGTGTGTGTGTGTGTGTGTGTGTGTGTGTGTGTGTGTGTGTGTGTGTGTGTGTCTAAATGGAGATAAAGGAGACCTTGAGCTGTCATCGGTGACCTTTAAGCTTGTGGGCGTGCGGTAGATAAGAGCAGACCTGCACTGATTAAAAACCTACAGCAGAGACTCAATGACCACAACTATATCAACACTCTCACTCGCACAGCCATCTCACACTCACCAAACTTCTGCAGTGATATCTATCTATCTATCTATCTATCTATCTATCTATCTATCTATCTATCTATCCATCTATCTGTCTATCTGTCTGTCTGTCTGTCTGTCTGTCTGTCTGTCTGTCTATCTATCTATCTATCTTTCTGTCACCATTTCAGTCGAATCCAATTCTTAGTGACACTATGGCCATCTCTTGCCATACGCGAGAGACTGTCCATTAATTTTCCTGCCAATTATATTTTCCGGGGTAGGTTGCCAGGTCTTTCCTCAACCCTCCCAATTACATGGCCTGAGACTCACACACATACACACGCATTCACACCTACGGACAATTTAGCGTCTCCAATTCACCTATATTGCATGTATTTGGGTTGCAGACGAAGGGAGAACATGCAAACTCCACACAGAAAGGACTCTATTGCTTAGTTGCTTCCCACTGAGCCACTGAGCCACCAAAGATGCGACACAGGCCTACTATTTTGTAAGTCATTATTGCTGATGAGCTCGACAAACTATAATTAGGTTAAGGTATTTCACACGGTTCTTCCAAAATAAAATAAGTATGCATGATGTTAACAGTTTCCAATTAATTACCAAGACTGTGGTGTCTAATATTTCCCACTAGTTTAATAATGAACCAAAATTTTTTTTAGACTCCTGATAAGAACATGCTGATTTAATTAAATAAAAAGTAATTTGCACTGCGTGTTTCAGAGCACAGCGTGGCACTGCGTTCTTTTACATGCGTACGGCTCATGATCCACTGTTTTCATCATCTCAGAGTGACTCGGTTCACAGTAAATGCTGCAAACCTACTTTTTACATATTTGCACATAAGTCACTGAAAAGGGGTTGGAGCTCTTAATTTTTCATCAGATTCATGCATTTAACTTTAAAATAAAGCTGCTCACTAAGTGAAAAGAGTCTCAGGTCCCACCTTCAGTGTAAAGGCCTGTTCACACCAAAGACGATAACTATAATGATAACGATGATAAAGATATAGTTCTAAAAATCGTTGTCCACGATACAACTATAACGACAATGACACAGAGAAACAATATCGTTGAAATCACTTTCGTTCTTTTTCCAGCTGATGACCGATAAATAATCGACAGCTAATCAGAATCCAACTTGCATTAAGCGCTTGAGCATTTAAAGTGGCAGACGTCAAAACTGCAGCATACGCTTAATAAACAGAAATTACAGCGTCATAGTTATCGTTCTTGATGTGAACTGTCATGATTCCTGTCTTGTGTTCCCCTTGTCTTGTGTGGACTCTTGTTATTTCCTGTTCTGTGCCATGTTTTGTAGTCCTTTGTAGTTTTTCTTGTTTATTAGTCTTCCCAGATGTTTCTAATTAGCCACGCCCCCTTGTTATCTTGTTTGCCTGTGTATTTAAAGGACAAATCCAGTGAAAAATGAACCTAGGGGTAATTAACACATGGTTACCGAGTCGATCGTTCCCTGGGGTGCGTTTTCATGATAATCGAATGTAAAGAGTTTTATTTATAAAAACAGATTAGCTCATAACACTAGTATATGGGGCACAGAGTAAGTAAAAACAAATCGCAAGTTAATACCACTAACAAGGCTCAAAATAGCCTCACACTAACACGGTAGCATAATGAGGGTCCATACATGCAAACCGAAGCATTGAGAACTTTGTAAGTGTACAGACAGTTTAATAAGAAGATACTTTATAAAGACAGTACATTACGCGTTTACATGCAGGATCCATCTTGGAAAACAGTCTTGACTAATCGAGTCACGAACGCCCTGCTACGTTAGATTTCACTATGCGTAATTCCTATCGACCAGCTCACTTAGCGCGGCGTTCGTTGCTCGACTAGTCAAGACTGTTTTCCAAGATGGATCCTGCATGTAAACGCGTAATGTACTGTCTTTATAAAGTATCTTCTTATTAAGCTGTCTGTACACTTACAAAGTTCTCAATGCTTCGGTTTGCATGTATGGACCCTCATTATGCTACCGTGTTAGTGTGAGGCTATTTTGAGCCTTGTTAGTGGTATTAACTTGTGATTTGTTTTTACTTACTCTGTGCCCCATATACTAGTGTTATGAGCTAATCTGTTTTTATAAATAAAACTCTTTACATTCGATTATCATGAAAACGCACCCCAGGGAACGATCGACTCGGTAACCATGTGTTAATTACCCCTAGGTTCATTTTTCACTGGATTTGTCCTTTAAGCCCTGTGTCTAGTCTCAGTCTTTGTGAGTTCTTGTATGTTGGCATTTTGGTTCCTGTTTCCCTAGTCTGAGTTTGTCTAGTTTTGGGTTTATTTAATAAAGTTTGCTGCACGTGGATCCTGCTTCCTCCTATCATTCAACCACAACGTTACAGAAATCCGGGTCACGGCACCAAAAAAAGCGCAACGCAGTGTCGGACATTAGCGGGACTGGTGTGCTTAAAGTTACAGCTGGTAAACCCAGTAGTGTGACTAGCGGTGTTCAAGCACAAGCTGGGAAACGGGTAGTGAAGCTCACTGCAAAAGGCGCTTGCTGATAAATTGGACAGGTTGCAAAAGGCTAAGCTTAACAACTTTATTAAATAAACCCAAAACTAGACAAACTCAGACTAGGGACACAGGAACCAAACAGCCAACATAGAATAACAAGAACTCACAAAGACTGAGACTAGACACAGGGTTTAAATACACAGGCAAACAAGCTAAACAAGATAACAAGGGGGCGTGGCTAATTAGAAACACCTGGGAGACTAATAAACAAGAAAACTACAAAGGACTACAAAACATGGCACAGAACAGGAAATAACAAGAGTCCACACAAGACAAGGGGAACACAAGACAGGAATCATGACATGAACGAACGGGACTTCAGTCTATTAAAAAAAATTGTTTGTTTGATCACTTAGTAATGACACGTGATTTGAGGAATTATTCATGTCTGGAGCAAACACTGCAGGACAAGTAACACGCTGAGGTTTGTTCAAATCCCTAACCCTAAATAGAAGCAATACTAGTGATGCATTAAACACTGTTAATTACAGTTTTTCTCCATTGGTTTGGCTAATTTTCTTACAGTTCAGCACAACACTATAGTTCAACTTCACTTGCAAAAGCTCATATCTCTCCCAAAACTGTTCTCTCATGCTTCAAAACTAAATTTGTTTCCCATATAAAGAGTCAGTGCCACGAACATGGCAAAGATCCTTCTCAATTGCTTTGGCTCATTTCTTGAAACAGACCGGACGTTCTCAACACTCTTGGTGCTTTTGCCAAAATAACGTGGATGGTTCAGCACAACACCATGGTTCACCTGCAAAAGTTCATACCTCTCCCAAAACAGTTCACTCATGTGTCAAAACTAAATTTCCTTCTCATTTAAACAGTCAGTGCCCCCAAAATGCTTTGTCCCTTTGGCATTGTGTAAGCACTGCAAGTCAAAATGTTTAGATGTTTTGTCACTATGGCAGAGGACCATTGAAATATCCCTCATGTCCACCTTTCAGTCTTAGCCCAGTCCTTCATTGACATTGCTTACTGCACTGTTTTTTGTCTAGCTAACAGAATACAATTGTGTATAAAACTGAAAAAAAAAAAGAAATAGGATTTTAGGGTAAGAGTAGCCTCCAAGGTTTGACATCACACACTGCACACATACCGCCAAGGAAATTGTAACCATTATCATTCACACACATAAAGTAACTTCCATAGATCAGAGTAAAAAGAAAATGTATGCAGCATAATATACTGTAATAAACAAACAAAAAACAATGAAAATGATGCAGCCTACAGTGCTGTAAATAAAGCTGGAGTTTCACAACTAACAGTTCTTCACTGGTTGCTGTCCTCACCCTCCCTCTCCTGGCCACCGTCCTCCTCACCCTCCTGCCCATCCACACGCTGCTGTCTGTCTGGCCACAGATTCTCGTCCACATCACAGCGTATATTCTCCCTTGCGATGCAACGAGGGAAGAAACGGCGTGCATGTCGCAACCATCCCCTACACTGATCTCCTGTAAGATCCTCACACGCAGCGTCCATTGCATGAAGCAGGGACCTCTGATCTTGAGCCCGATGCTCATACACTCTCCACCTCCAAGCGGAGAAATACTCCTCAATAGGATTGAGGAAAGGAGAGTAAGGTGGTAGGAACACCATGACCATCCGTGGATGAGTAGTGAACCAGGCCCTGATGAGCGGGCCATGGTGGAAATTCACATTGTCCCATACAATGACATATTGTGGTAGGCGAGACCCTATGAGGCCTCTCTCATTTTCAGGGATCAAATCAAAATTAAGGCGGTCCAAGAAGATGAGGAACTTCTGTGTATTGTATGGGCCAAGACTGGGGATGTGAGTGGCCACACCACTCGCTGGCCTGGGGCCCGGTGGCCAATAATATTATATATATATATATATATATACACATATATACACATACATATATGGTATTCATGGTATTATGTTCTTGACTAATTTTGACAACTGAACAGACTATTGTGCATGTAATGACTTATACAATGAAATGACGCTGACACGTTTTGGAGTGAACAACCATTAGACTGAGAATCAACAATCAGTTTAGATCAACAAGATCTATTCACTTGGAAATTGTGCTAAATGTAGGCTACCTGTACTCAATCATTTGCAAAGATGTACTGAGACATTGAGAGATGTACTTAGACATTTGCAATTTGATAAAATTAATGAGAAATTCAATTCTGTTGTGAACAATTGCCAAGTGGTTTGGAGGTTTGTCCATGTTGTTTTGAGAATGTCATTTCTGTTTCAAGAAATGAGCCAAAGCAATGGAGAAAAACTGTAATAATAATGAATTTTTTACACATACTGACAGCTTTAATGCAGTAGTCCTGTAAAGAAACTCAACCTCATCATTCGGTTTCCAGCATGTATAAAATGCTAAACGTAGCTTCCTGAACTCTTAGCTCTTTGAACCCCTGCCAACAGTCTCATTCGAGTCTCAGTCCATAAGAGGCCAGACTCATTCATCACTGCAACTTTTTCCGCAGCTCGATGTGTATTTCCAGACTCATTCTTTATCATTAAAGTCCTCCTCCCAGGCTAATAATGCACTACGGCGATAAACAAATCACTCTGGCATCAGTGTGACAGGGAACGAGAGCGGTCGGTTATCGTCAGGGAAAAGACCGGTTTTGCCTTTTTGACTTTGTCCAGCTGGTAATGAGGCGTTTGTAATGGTTCCCTTGGTCTGAAATCTTTAGAGGCCGAGATCAGTCTCGATAACCGCTGGACACGAGCTGAGATCAGTGGGATTAATGGGACGGACTCTGGGGATCCTGATGGAGGACTGAGATTTCAGAGCAACACGTTTATATCACAGTCCGTTTTATAAAAGAGCCCAGAGCTATACTCACGGTCACAGAGAGATAAAACCAGAGAAATTTGAAAGAAAGAGGTGGGGTGCAAAATTAACACATGATAAGAGCTGAATGCAAGTCAGTCTTTGCTTTGGCAAATAACTAAAAGTTAATAGTCAATTTTTAGATGTACTCCATATATATATAAAACCAACTGATTATTTAATCTTGAAAAACTATACATCTTTGGAAACTAATCAAAGCTTTTCAAATTTTACTAGTAACCACCAACCAATGCATGCAAATTCATTCTTAAAGGTCAAAACACGGATGGATGTTTATGCAAGAGGTGGTATTTTATAAAGAGACTGGCCTTAATATAGTTTTTAATGGTTCAGTAGACTGTATTCTGACCTCAAATATACTAGAAAATAACTGTGCAATAATTCCTTTGTCTTAGGAAGAAAAATTATATTGATGCAATCCACAGTTTCATGGCCAGTAAATATTCTCAGTCCACCCGTCATTGGGAGGAGTGTCAAAAAGTGAATGTGGGACCCTGGTCGGAGGGCAGCTGACTGTGACATTAAGTTATTAAGCTGGTGTTGATGTGGGTATTTTTCTTTGAGCATTCAGTGTGTGTGTGTGTGTGTAGGAGTAGGTGTGTTTGGGTGGTACTGAATGACTCACCAAAAGCAATCACCTACTTTTCACCATCAACTCCTCTCAAACTCGTGGTTTAATAGCCTGCAATGTTTTGCCAGGGGCACATTTTATACCTCTTTCGATAAAAAAAATGAAACAGAAGGCCGTTCTCCTTCACATTCTCCTTCACATTCAGCAGAGGAAAATGGCTGCTTTCGAAGCTAATTGCAGTCGTAGCATCGCTCTATCCATCATATCTCTCATTAGAGACCGCGTCCATATTTAAACAGCACAGCTCCTCCACAGAAAGATCATGACCTGAGTGTCTCTATGACAACCTGTAAATACTGATAAAAAAAAACAGCCGAAAATACCACTCTTGAATTTATATTACTGTTTCTAGTTTATATAGTAACAGTGCGTACAGTAAACACTGGAGCTTATGCTGTTACCATTTCAATTCGTTACAAGGTCATAGTTGCAAGGACGGAGAGCAAAAAACAAAAAGTGTTTTGATTATTGTAATCAATGATTTGATGCCAAAAGTACAGCTTGTACTTCTCCAGAAGAGCTCATTAGCTGAGGAATCAGGGTTGTGCACTCATTCAGAATTCAAATTAGTTTTTTTTAATTCAATTCATGAATTATATATTTTTTTTCGACTGAAGTAGCAAATTACACGTATTTTGGCACAAGTGTGCAAAAGAATAAGAGCAATTGTCTACAATTTGCACAATAAGTAATGATGAGTTGATTCTCAGTGAAATTGTAATACTTTTCACAACTAATAAAAATTCATTGTGATCCATCAGACAGATAGATAGATAGATAGATAGATAGAAAGATAATGTAGATAGATAGATAGATAGATAGATAGATAGATAGATAGATTAAAAGAATGACAGACAGATAGATAGATAGATAGATAGATAGATAGATAGATAGATAGATAGATAGATAGATAGATAGATAGATAGATAGATAGATAAATAAAATAAAATAATGACTGACAGACAGACAGACAGACAGACAGATAGATAGATACTGTAGATAGATAGATAGATAGATAGATAGATAGATAGATAGATAGATAGATAGATAGATAGATAGATAGATAGATAGATAGATAGATAGATAGATAGATAGATAGAAAGAAAGAATAAAAGACAGACAGAATAAGAGACAGACAGACAGACAGACAGACAGACAGAATAAGAGACAGATAGACAGACAGACAGACAGAATAAGAGACAGACAGACAGACAGACAGACAGAATAAGAGACAGACAGACAGACAGACAGAATAAGAGACAGACAGACAGACAGATAGAATAAGAGACAGACAGACAGACAGATAGAATAAGAGACAGACAGACAGAGACAGACAGACAGACAGACAGACAGACAGAATAAGAGACAGACAGACAGACAGACAGACAGAATAAGAGACAGACAGACAGACAGACAGAATAAGAGACAGACAGACAGACAGACAGAATAAGAGACAGACAGACAGACAGATAGAATAAGAGACAGACAGACAGAGACAGACAGACAGACAGACAGAATAAGAGACAGACAGACAGACAGACAGACAGAATAAGAGACAGACAGACAGACAGACAGAATAAGAGACAGACAGACAGACAGATAGAATAAGAGACAGACAGACAGAGACAGACAGACAGACAGACAGAATAAGAGACAGACAGACAGAGACAGACAGACAGACAGACAGAATAAGAGACAGACAGACAGACAGACAGACAGAGACAGACAGACAGACAGACAGAATAAGAGACAGACAGACAGACAGACAGACAGAATAAGAAACAGACAGACAGAGACAGACAGACAGACAGACAGACAGACAGAATAAGAAACAGACAGACAGACAGACAGAATAAGAAACAGACAGACAG
>NC_138738.1:2915906-3150906 GCF_965113295.1 Leuciscus leuciscus | reverse complement strand
CGGAATATGTACTGAGTTATTATTGACATGGTTAAAACGGCTTATGGCGCTAGTTCTGTCTGGTGCAGACTATGCCAATTATAGCAATAAATGCATGACGACATACTGTATTTGGCACTACTATTCCTGGCTGCTTCATAGAAAATAATAAGTGTAAAATTAGTCATGCAACTCATCCACACACAATACACACTCAACAGTCATGAATGATTCCTCAAATCATTGAAGTTAAGGAGAGGTGTGCAGTTACTTTACTATTACAATTCAGCTTCAATTATCACCCCGAAAGAACAATTACAGTGCTTTACAACTATAGAACAAAAAGAGTTAAATAAACTTATCACTTCATCTAAAACAACAACATGTTTATTAGATCCTATACCAACTAAACTACTGAAAGAAGTGTTATCTGTAGTGGAAGAGCCTCTCCTCAATATTATTAACTCGTCTTTATCTTTAGGTCATGTTCCAAGAACATTTAAACTGGCAGTTATAAAACCTCTCATTAAGAAACCACAATTAGATCATAATAATCTAGCAAATTATAGACCCATTTCAAATCTTCCATTTATGTCTAAAATATTAGAAAAAGTGGTGTCCGCTCAACTGGGCTCTTTCTTGCAACAAAATGATATCTATGAAAAGTTTCAGTCTGGATTCAGACCGCATCATAGCACTGAAACTGCGCTCGTTAAAATCACAAATGATTTACTTTTAGCTTCTGACCAAGGCTGTATCTCAATACTAGTTTTACTTGATCTTAGTGCTGCGTTCGATACTATAGATCACACAATACTCTTAGATCGACTACAAAATTATACTGGTGTTCAAGGACAAGCACTAAGCTGGTTCAAATCATACCTATCTGACCGCTACCATTTTGTCTATTTAAATGGAGAAAAATCGATCATAACTCCAGTAAACTATGGAGTGCCGCAGGGATCTGTATTAGGCCCCCTGTTATTTTCAATATATATGATGCCACTTGGAAATATTATAAGGAAACATGGAATTAGTTTCCATTGTTATGCTGATGACACTCAAATATATATTTCATCACGGCCGGATGAAAACGCTACATTTTCCAAATTGACAGAGTGTGTTAAAGATATAAAAGATTGGATGACGCGTAATTTTCTTTTATTAAATCCAGACAAGACAGAGGTAATACTTATCGGTTCAAAAAACCGCCCACAAAACCTCGCACAATACAACTTTAACATCATAGGATGTCCTGTTACTTTATCCTCTACAGTAAAAGACCTGGGTGTTATACTCGATTGCAACCTGTCTTTTGAAAATCATATTTCTTATGTTACAAAAACAGCCTTTTTCCACCTTAGAAACATTGCTAAGCTACGTAATATGCTATCAGTTTCTGATGCAGAAAAGTTAGTTCATGCATTCATGACCTCGAGACTGGATTACTGTAATGCTTTATTAGCTGGTTGTCCTGCATCCTCAATAAACAAGCTACAGTTAGTCCAAAATGCCGCCGCTAGAGTTCTTACGAGATCAAGAAAATATGATCATATAACACCGATTTTATCATCACTGCATTGGTTACCTATAAAGTTCCGTATTAATTACAAGGTATTGCTACTGACTTATAAAGCCCTAAACGGCTTAGCTCCAGTCTATTTAACGGATCTTCTATCGCCCTATAATCCATCGCGCTCTTTGAGATCACTAAATTCAAGGCTTTTGGTCATACCTAGGATATCCAGAACCACCAAAGGAGGGAGAGCATTTTCACATTTGGCTCCAAAACTCTGGAATAGTCTTCCTGATACTGTTCGTTGCTCAGACTCGCTCTCCCAGTTTAAAACTAGATTAAAGTCGCATCTCTTCAGCCAGGCATTCATATAATCCTACAGTTCAAACTACAATCCGGCCTCTATCCAATGCCAGAGGAGAACTGGCCCCCGACTGAGCCTGGGTTCTCCCAAGGTTTTTTTTTTCTCCATTAAGGCACCTGATGGAGTTTTAGGACACCATTAGGTCACTTGATGGAGTTTTTCGGTTCCTTGCCACTGTTGCCTTTGGCTTGCTCAGTTGGGGATATTTTGGGGATATTTAATTTAATTTTATCAATCAATAAATTCCTCTTGAAACAAACTTTGTTGTATTATTTTAATTTAATACTGTGAAGCTGCTTTGATGCAATCTGTATTGTGAAAAGCGCTATACAAATAAACTTGACTTGACTATTACTATGTGCCCTGACGGATGATTTTCACCTGGAGAATGACAAAACAGTCCAAAAACAACACACTGTCAAACATCTCGAACAAATCTGGCATCATGTCCTGTAGCAACCACACAAAAAAAACACTCAGAACACCCTAACAACCATTTTTTAGCATTTACAAACATAAAGACAAAAAAATGATATTCTAAGAGGGTTACAATTCATGAAAATGCAGAAATAAACTAAAGCATGTCATCTTAAGTATTACACCAAAGAAGAGTTTAACAAGCAATTGAATTGTTAGTTATTTAGTCCATTAGCTGTCAGACACCTGGCTGGCTCTCTTATTGTATTGCCTTTTCGTCCCTATCACATATTTTAGTAATCATCATAAGTTAGTGTTATTTGAAAGCTTAAACACTCAAAATTAATTCCTGTGAAAACCATTTTCAAACCAGTACCTTTTAGCGGGCTTCATTTGTGTAAAATCTACTTCAAAGTTGGAACACAACTTGGTTAGACATATGGATTTGATTTTTTTATAGAAATTTTAGAGTCCGAATTATTTTGTAAAATATATATTTTGCATAAAATAAAAAAAATATTTAGTTCAGTACATTTGCCTTGCAGTAAACTTAAACTTTTTACACTTTCATTTTTTGAAGTGCTTTCACTTTTGCAATTATCTGCTGAGTGCCTTCTTTAAAATGAGACCAAACTTAGGTCTGTACTCCAAAGCATGAATTAAAGCCATTTAAGTACATATTTATGAATATATATATAAAAAATATATCAACATCTTTCTCGAAAGGTATTTTCTTTGAACATTTACATTTATGAATGTAAAATACTGCAAGGAATTGAAATAC
The DNA here is from genome assembly GCF_965113295.1 of Leuciscus leuciscus. Lineage (NCBI taxonomy): Eukaryota > Metazoa > Chordata > Actinopteri > Cypriniformes > Leuciscidae > Leuciscus > Leuciscus leuciscus. The sequence continues at coordinate 3,147,846 of NC_138738.1, read as the reverse complement.
AATATTTCTACATTTAATGTGAATTGGGTCTATTTTCAAAGAGTCACCAATAAAATGCTTCTGGATAATGTAGAAGTTTGAAAAAATACAAAATCAATAAAGTTAGAAAAGTCAATCCAAAACACTTTGCGACAAAACGATTTTTTTTTTAAACTGATGACAAAAGGAGCAACAGTGTAAAATAGTGTTATTAAACATTGCAAGTTTATGCGTAACAATTAAGAACAATTATAAAAGAAACTTTATTGGGCAGGATTTTTTTTTTTAGAAGCCAGAATTAGTTTTTTTCCTCATTCTATGTCACTCAATGTATAGACCGTATGTAGCCCCGCCCCTTTTCAGCGCGGCGCTCGTTGTCTTTTGACTTCCGGTCTGTATTTTCACAGCGATCTTGCGTATTTATGAATGAACGGCTCGTTTTAAAATCTTCCCGGTCTACTGACATTTGTTAAGACATCTGCTTTAAACATTACAATCCTCATGATAACTTTCGTTAACTTTACATTAAGTAAATCCACTTCAAAAGTGAATTACTCCTGGACAGCGATGCCAAAGGAATATACAGAGCGACCGCAAAAACGGAAGTTAAAAGACAATATTATAAAGATGGCGGCGCCCTCGTTTCTCTGGCGCATAAGCTCTATAAAAGAACACACACTGGCAGTTGAAAAGATTTCTATTAAAAGCCTAAATTCAATCTGTTTATCATACAAAGCAATCAAGTCTCTTCAGAAAATTTGGACTAAACTAAATTTATATTTTTTCTCTTTATGAACTTTTTGAATCATCAAAGTGGTAGTTGCGTAGACTGTCAATGGAGGGACGGAAATCTCTCAGATTTCATCAAGAAGATCTTCATTTGTGTTCCAAAGATGAATGAAAGTCTCATGGGTTTGGAACGACACGAGGGTGAGTAAATAATGACAGAATTTTCATTTTTGGGTGAACTAACCCTTTAAGTCTGTCTGATTTTCATCAACTTTTTTGCTTCAAATCAAATTTTGTAGTGTTTTGATTCTCCTCGTAGTGGGTTGGCTTGGTTCATGGCTTATAACGCTCTAACAAAATTTATTTTAAAGGGTAACTAAACCCTAAACCAACTTTTTTTAGTTAATGGTCTGTAAGAATGGGGCTTTATTAGTGCTGTTCATTGATTCAAGTAATATTTTTGACATTTGTGTTTAAAGTGTTTTAATTTTACAAAATATGGTGTAAAAACGTCTGAGTGCTGCCCTCTTCAGGTTGAACAGTGGCTACTGCAGTTGAATTTTCCTATTGGAAGTTGTGGTACCCTCTGACATCAGAGGGTACCAGCTAACCACGCCCTTGCCTGCAGAGAGATATGTCACAGATGCACGCCCCCTCTCCACTGGGCTCTGCCTACTTTTCCAGCATTTTTCAAATATTGCCAGTGGGTGGAGTCAGGCTCTGACCAGGGGTTTAGTTACCCTTTAACTTGTCTATGGGAAACATTTATACATTTAATATATAGGTGCTAATGCACTCTTTTGATCTAATGTTTTTATAAAAAAATATCCTACATTAGTCAATAAACAGATTACAGTAAAAAAAATAAAAATAACATTGCACCGCAGAAAATGTAAAAATCTAGTTACTACTGTTTACTTTTGTTCTTTTTTGTTCACTGCAAAGGTTCTTGACTAAGTATTAGTGTAATATCTTGACTGGCCTACCACTAAAAAGAAGCTACTACGAGAGAGGGTCACTTTGAATCAGATATTTAATCATTTAAACATGAAATCCAGGATATCTTAATCACCCTATTAGCTTCATATAGCGGTCAGAGTCGGGCTACTGTAGATCTTCAGACTGTCTGGAGACCCTCAAGGTCAGGCGAACCTCTGGCTCGGTGGCATCCCAGCGTCTCCTCAGATCGATAACAACAGCATCAACGATAACATGAAAAACGCCAGTGATTGCTTCATCCTCGTAAAGGGCTTTCTCACCAAACATCCACGGGACGCATACCTGTGATATCATGTATACGTGGTTTGACTGCACAAATCTTTGCTGTTTTCTTGTTCATGCATGCATGCATAAATGCAAATGTATACCCATACACTCTTTAAAAAGAGCTCAGAGTGTGAAAATGGCCATTGCCTTCAAATTTCACACAATTCATGCTTCTTTTAGGGACACAGGAGGTACTGTAATAGAGCAGCATTATACCATTATTTGGCAGTGCGTGCATAGTGAGAGCAGTTATTGTGTTTTTACTATTATCATTTCAAGCCCTCACATTCAGCACTCCCTCTGCGCACAGCAATCACCACACAAAGAGGCTGCAGTTGTCATGGAAACATTGTGGCGACTTGAACCGGAGACGAGCGCCAAGGCTGTGCCGTCTCTAGGCGACTACAGGTGCGCATCTTCATTTCTATGGATGGACATCTCCAATACACTCCACTCCTTGGACACGCTCTATATTTTATGAATAAATGCATTCCGCACATGTTTGGTAGTGAAGTTATCAGAAGAGATGTCTCAACCCAGTGCGCCTTCTAAGGGAGCATCCTAAATTGAATGTTCCTTATAAGGGACTGAACATTGTACATACACGAGCAATATTTTATATCATTACATCATTAAATAATCATCTGTTGGAATGGCCTCTGCAATTAAAAGCTATATTTAGTTAGTAATTCTTATGTTAACTTAAAAATTTTTTTATTAATTTGAAATATTTTAAAAAGTACTTATAAGTCATTTAATAAAAAGATGTTCACCGTTTGTAAACATATTAATTGATCAGAAAAAAAAAAGAAAGTAGATCACTTTGGAATTGGATTGTGATTCCCAGAACCAGAGCATTTCATTCCTAAAGCCTCCCATTTTTAAGGTGATACCTTAAAATGCTGTCTAGGTAGGCAGCTCACTAGGCTGAGCAGAGCTACCCATCATGCACCTGTTCAGAGAAATGTGGGATAAGAAGACAGGCATTCATAACAAAACTTCATCAAACTCTGAGGCCCTGTTTACACCTGGTATTAAGAAGCGTTTTGGTCGATCGGATCACATGGACGACGCTAAATAAAGGTGTAAACGGGGTCTAAAACGTTTTGAGCTTGTCCACTTTCGACCACTTCCAGTGGATTGCTATCATAGTGTAAACACTCATGTGGACTAATGCGTTCAAACAGCCACAAAAGACCACATACTCTCCACCTTACTGACTTAATGCGTAAACATTATGAGAAGACGGGATTTAAACTGTCGGCTGAAGACCCAAGTTTGGTCTGAAGACGACAAACGTACCAAGCACGATGTTCTCTCACCATTCCTGATTTCTAACACACACACACTCACAGCGTTCGGCTGGTCTTTAGGAACTAAAGCTGATGCTCTCCGTGTGTTTTTCCGTCGTGTCCGGGCGCATTCATATTTATAATTGCGCGAGCTTGTTTTGTCCATTAGATTGAAAGATCTGAAAAAACACATACATAAAGAAATCAGGACAGAAGTGGTTGAATCTGTACAAAAGAGACGGATTAAAACACCTGGTACGTGTCTGCCTAGTTGTGATCCGATCGACCAAAACGCATCTTAATAGCAGGAGTGAACAGGGCCTGAGACCTGCTGTCCAGGGTCTAAACTAGATCTAGAACTAGACTAAACTAGACCTGTCCAGAACTAAAAGCATTTGGAGTAGAACTGAATAGAATAATTCAAGTACATTCACATTATTGCACTTGTTCCAATGCATATTGCTCCAAAATAGAGCCTTATAATGACCCTTAATTAGCAAGCAAACTTTGGCAAGAAACACCAACTCCAGTCCTGTATTTAGTGGGTCACTTTCTATTTCTGTCATCATCTCACATTAAAAATTCCCATCCACAGTGAAATCTGACTGCGTCAAAATCTGCTCCACAAAACCAACATCACACATATGTTCTGATGCCTCACACTGCATTTTCACTTTCAATGTGCATAGACGATTTACCTCTTGTAATATTAAAGCCAGACTGATTTTGTTGCATTCATCAAGCCCCTGAGAGAAAGTCTATTAAATTAGATAATTGCTTAATATTTATCAGAACTACAGCAGCACAATCTCAGAGAAAAGGATTTGCAAAACTCAACATCAAGAGGCTAATGATTACAGCTGAATAAAACTACCTTTAATAGACCTCCTGTATGTCATGCAGCTTACTGGGCCTAAAACACATTTTGCCTCATTCAATATTCAAAGGCTTCATCAAGTATAATCAGAAGGGCCATTATGCGAAGACAACCATGCCCACTTAAGGCTAACAGACATGATGGCAAGACAATGTAACCATTTGAACAAGCTTCTGAAGTGCTGTGAAAAGCATCTACGTGCATCGTCATACTGCATCAATTCTTTCTTTACATCACCAACTATAAGGAACTTCACACAAAAATGCCCTCTCTGTTACGCTCAAGCCAGATCTGGCATTGCAGTACTGATGAAGAGATGTGAAATCGAGCAGATTCGCTTTCCTGAAACAAAGAAGGCTCAGATCTCAAAGTTTACACAGATTATGAACCCAATATATGTCAGTTTGAGCTTAGGGAAGGAAAATGTACACTTGCACTGCATGCAAAAGCTTCATGTCTGCTGTAGACAAACACAACCCAACGGTTCAGTGCAGTTAATGCCATATATCTTGAAGCACTGCTATACAGTACATCAACAATGCTATGTGGATTTTATTAGTCCTTATGAAATGCAAATATAATCAATATAGTCTAAAAATATAGACTCTTTTATCATGTGCAATACATAATTTATAAAGGGCTTAATATATAAATCAATATAGTCTAGTCTATGAACTATATCGATATGCACTGGAAATTAAAAAAAGATATGTATGCATAACAAAACAAAATGGTTTGCAAGACTAGTTCAGTAGTTTAAAAAAAATACAAAATTGGGTCAGTTTGATGTAAAATCTGATACTTTTGTATTTGTTCTTAAAACAAGGTTTAAATGGATTTCCTTGATAATGTATGAACTATTACTTTTTGTGAAATATGAATGAGTGTAATATATCTATCTGCATAGATATATGCATGCCCAAGAGATCAGCAGCATAAGATGTTAGATTTGCAACTATGATATTCTGTGAAATATTAGACTACACTCCTATTCATATTATCAAATAATATATTCATATTGGATCCTATATGAAACAGTAGCCTACATTAATTTTAATATGAGATAATTTTAATAAAAATGTAGTCTTTGTAACTATATTAATATGCACTGGACATTATTAAAGCATTAAGTATGATGTAGAAAATTAAAACTAAAAGGTTTAGTGTATGCAATACCGACCTGGGTTACATAGAGATATGAACATGTCTGATGTAAAATCTGATAAGTTTATATGGATTGTTCTTGCAATTAAATATAAATAATTAAAGCTGCAAGCAGCGATGAAAGGGCCCTCGCACTCGTGCCATCGTCACTCGGTGGCTTTAGAAAGACAGAGCATGGTTGGGCAATGTGCATTTAAGGAGGTATATATAGTAGTTGCTAGCATGTTTAGTATGTTTCTAGCATGCTTAGTACACAATAGTTATGTGGTTAGTACTGCATTACTGTTTTAATCATGTCAGTTTCTGTTGCCAGTAGGTGGGGCTATGTCTACATCTGAATATCGCTATGTAGATGTGTTCAGTGCAGGACTTTTATCAAACATGTGAAGTTTGGGGCAGATTGGACATTGTATGCTTGAGTTACAACAACTTCCTTTAGCATTTCTTGCATATTTTATGATGTTTATAGCATATTACATATTAATTTTGGGGTAGATTGGACATTGCATGCCTGAGTTACAGCAAATTCATATTTAATTGCAGTAATAGCATGCTTTAACACTTAGCTAAGTATTTGATAGCATGTTTCTAGTATGTTGCTAACATGTTTAGCAGTTGGTGGCACTTTTTTATATGTTATTAGGAGTCCAGAACAATGTTAAACATCACTTCCTGTTGCCAGCAGGCGGCGCTATGACTATATCTGAATATGAGCATGGACTTGTGTTCAGGAGATAATTCTTATCAAACGTGTGAAGTTTGGGGTAGATTGGACATTGTATGCTTAAGTTACAACAACTTTCTTTAGCATTTCTAGCATGATTTAGAACTTAGCTATGTGTTGCTAGCATGTTTCTTGCATGTTACATATTAAGTTTGGGGCAGATTCGACATTGCATGCCTGTGTTACAGCAAATTCCTATTTAATTGCAGCAATAGCATGCTTTAGCACTTAGCTAAGTGTTTGCTAGCATGTTTTAGCATGTTCTAGTATGTTGTTAGCATGTTTAACACTTGCTGGCACTTTTTAATGTTTTTATATGTCCACAACAGTGTTTAACATGTCACTTCCTGTTGACAGCAGGTGGCGCTATGACTGTAACTGAATATGAGCATGGTCATGTGTTCAGGACAGAACGTTTATCAAAAGTGTGAAGTTTGGCGCAGATTGGACATTGCCTTCTTGAGTAACAACAACATCCTGTTTCATTGAATTAGCATGCTTTAGCACTTAGCTAAGTATTGCTAGCATGTTTTAACATGTTTCTAGCATGTTTAGAAGTCAATGGCATTTTTAACATGTTGCTAGAACGGCATCAACGTGTTAAACATGACACTTCCTGTTACCAGTAGGTGGCGCTATTACTATAACTGAATATTCTCATGTAGATGTGTTCAGGCCATGCCTCTTATCAAACGTGTGAAGTTTGGGGCAGACTGGACATTCCGTGCCTGTGTTACAGCAAATTCCTATTTAATTGCAGTATTAGCATGCTTTAGCACTAAGCTAAGTATTTGCTAGCATGTTTTAACATGTTTCTAGTATGTTGTTAGCATGTTTAGCACATGCTGGAACTTTTTTATATGTTATCAGGAGTTCACAACAGTGTTAAACATGTCACTTCCTGTTGCCAGCAGGTGGCGCTATGACTGTAACTGAATATGAGCATGGTCATGTGTCCAGGACAGAACGCTTATCAAAAGTGTGAAGTTTGGCGCAGATTGGACATTGCCTTCTTGAGTAACAACAACATCCTGTTTCATTGAATTAGCATGCTTTAGCACTTAGCTAAGTATTGCTAGCATGTTTTAACATGTTTCTAGCATGTTTAGAAGTCAATGGCATTTTTAACATGTTGCTAGAATGGCATCAACGTGTTAAACATGACACTTCCTGTTACCAGTAGGTGGCGCTATTACTATAACTGAATATTCTCATGTAGATGTGTTCAGGACAGAACGATTATCAAAAGTGTGAAGTTTGGGGCAGATTGGACATTCCATGCCTGAGTTACAGCAAATTCCTATTTAATTGCAAAAATAGCATGCTTTAGCACTTAGCTAAGAGTTTGCTAGCATGTTTTAGCATGCTTCTAGTATGTTGTTAGCATGTTTAGCACTTGCTGGCACTTTTTTATATGTTATTAGGAGTCCATAACAGTGTTAAACATGTCACTTCCTGTTGCCAGCAGGTGGCGCTATGACTATAACTGAATATGAGCATGGTCATGTGTTCAGGACAGAACGCTTATCAAACGTGTGAAGTTCGGGGCAGATTGGACATTCCATGCCTGAGTTACAGCAACTTCCTGTTTCATGGCGAAACATCGAAATTTGTCAGGCCGCCGAGGACCCGCCCTTCGACGAAAACTCAAGATCTTCGCAATTTAACGTCGCAAAGGCCTTAAGATTACACTCACCAAATTTGAAGATGATCAGATTAAAACTGTAGGAGGAGTTCGTTAAAGTACGAGGCCTGAAAATGGCAAAAACTGCACAAAAATCTGAGAGGAAGTTCAAAATGGCTGACTTCCTGTTGTGTTTAGGGCTATGCTCCAAGAGACTTTTTTGTAGGTATTAGGTCATTACATGTATGTACCGAATTTCGTGCACGTACGTGGAACGTTGCGGGAGGCGCACTCCGTTGAACTTTTATAGGTGGCGCTATCGAGCCATTTTGCCCCGTCCAATTCTGAAACCTATATCAGATGTAAATTTTCGCCAGTTCTGACGCGTGTGCAAAGTTTTGTGAGTTTTCGAGCATGTTTAGGCCCTCAAAAATGCAATTAAATGCGGAGAAGAATAATAATAATAAACAGAGCAATTCCAAGAGGGTCCTCACACCATCGGTGCTCGGGCCCTAATAAATCTGAACCAATATCATCTACATGGAATAGGTATAGACTGTAGAGAAGATAGTCCATCAAACAGTCATATTCTCATTTGATGGTTGAGGGCGGCGTGTTGAATATTAATATCCCAGTCTCACATATTCCCAGCTGTTGGATGAGTTTATCCTTCACAGGTGTCAGAACATCTTAAACATCTCTCACCTTTCCCGGAGGCTTCAGCATCAGCTCCAGCAGAGCTCGGTGTCGGTGTCTCCTCATCGCCCTCGAACAGCTGGTTCACTTCCCCCTGCATGTCACCGGCAGTCACGGTGAACCTCTGGCTCATGCTGCCCGTCGCCGGTGGCCTGAAGCGGGCTGGATGAAGGAGGAGCTCGCCGGTGCTGCAGATGTGCAGTGATCAGCCCAGTCTCTGTTAGGAGTATGAGGACTACTGTTAACGCAGGAGCATAAACGTGTGTAACCTGTCCGGTTGAGACGAGCGTTTTATTGTTCTTTGATAAAAGACACTGAATGAGTCGCGAGCGGATCATCAACCGGTGTCTGGACTAACCGAGCATCCGGGTCCTAAAGCCCGCGACCGATCATCAATCACAAACATCGATTGAGCCACACACACAGCGTGAACACAATATGAGCTGCGTTTAACAGCGTTAAAAACACTTACACTAAAGCATTATCTACACTAACAATCATACAATATTTTAGATGCACGGACCCCCCCATCCTCTAACTTTTAAGAGACAGCCCTACTGTAGGCTATGTATAAAGAAGACCCAATTAATATTAATTTAACCCTTTCATGCATGAATTATGATATCCTCAGTCAGGATTTTTTTCCTATGTGTTTTTATTGCTCTTAGGGCATGAAAAACAAAAAAAGATTTTTTATTTTTACAAATTTTTCAAAGAGATCTTCAGATGTCCACTTGAGTGGACAGCATGCGGTTATGGTTTAAACTGAAGATATACTGTATTAAATATAAGACAATAATCAAACAGATAAAGTATGTGAATTTAACAAACTAATCAATACAATTATATTAAATCATGTGAAAACTATAAAATATATACAAAATTTTTTAATGCAAAATATTGCAAAGGCTTCATACAACTTCAAACAAGTTGCACTTCGCGTATCTTTGATATCAGAACATTAGGACGTGATTCCATCAGAATTTTCTACAGCCTGTCAAGGTACAACTGTGGAAACCACTCAGATGCTCCCTCCAGTGCACCAGAGTATGGAGATTTACCCTTATTAGCTGATAATTCTGATTATGTTCAAGATGGACATGCACATTTCTATCATAGTCCTCCTCTGAGAAAACCTAGCAATACGTTTTTTCAATCTCATCTGAAATGAGCAGTGTTGGGGGAAACGCATTACAAGTAACATGCATAACGCATTCAGATTACTTTTTTGATGTTACAAGTAAAGTAATGTGTTATAAGTAACATGCATTACGTAATCAGATTACTTTTTGATGTTATGAGTAAGGAAACGCATTACAAGTAACATGCATTACGTAATCAGATTACTTTTTGATATTATGAGTAAAGAAACGCATTACAATAACATGCATTACGAAATCAGATTACTTTTTGATCTAACAAGTAAAGTAATGCATTACAAGTGTCATACATTATGTAATCACATGACTTTTTTCGATGTCAATGAAAATTACATTCTAATAATACAAATGCATGTATTTACAGTAAAAAAAAAGTCACTGCAGATTAAGTTTTTAAGTTTTAAGTTTCAAAAACAATATTCACATTATAATTTTGAATTGTAGCTGAAATATAGCAGTTGATGCATGACGTCCACTACAGTGGACATGTGATTAATCAGAGTTTTCTCTCAATCTAAAATCAAAACTTGGAAAATTTTACTGTGATATGACTCATTAGATATTGCTTGATGCTGCAATATTTTTTTTACCTACAAGAGTCACGTAGGATAGAAGGAATGGGTGGATATTCCGGAGCAACTTGGCATGTCTGACTGACCCTTGGCCATCTTGGTTTGGAGGGGGAAAAAATCGAAACACAAAGGCTTGCCACTTGGTTGCAGTTTATAGGATGATGCACCAGGGTCAAATGAAGAGGCTGATGTGCAACTTTGCCATAAAAACCCGTGCAAATTCAAGAAAATGCTTTTTTAATAGCTGTCCACTGTAGTGACCACTATGCGTGAAAGGGTTAAATTAAAGCTAATTTCATTTATTTATTTTAATCAATTAATCAAGTTAATCAATTTGTTTATTTCATATTTATATTCATGTAAATCATTTATTTGAATCAATTTAGATGTATATTTATTTTATTTATTTATCTTAATAAATGCATTGCAATAAAATGCATCAATGTATTATTTATTTATGTATTTAAATCAAATTATATTCACTTAAATACATTTTATTTTAATCAGTGTTATTTATTTATTTTAATCTTATTTTTATTTATTTATTTGAATAAATGTAGTGTAATAAAATGCATTCATTTATTATTTTTATTTATTTTTATTTTTATTTATTTTATTTATTTAGTTTAGTTTAGTTCATTTCTTTTTTACATTTTTTACTCTGCTTTTCCACAGACCATCTTGCACTCCCTTGTGGCCCCTGGGGGTCCCGGACCCCAATTTGAAAACCCCATAAGGAATCATCAAATTTGCATTTGGAATCACCAAGAACCATAAGTTCACGATTTATATTTATAAGTTAATTTCTACCGAGACACCAAATTGAAAATGTATTGTATTCCTGCAATGTGGTTTTGCTGGGGTCAAACTGAATGGCAACCATTCACATCAGTAAAGTGAATGCTTTATGACACCACAGAAGATTAAAAGCCTATAGACCTTATTCAGAGCAGCGCCATCTTTGACTTTTAATGGAAATGAAAGCGAGGCTGTGAGGGACAGACATGTATCTCTTAAGTGGGCTGTACTGTTATTTAATGTGTTTTTGGATTGTTCTGCTCATGAAACACTGGGAAAATATCTTTCCAAGAAATTTCAGTTGACAAAAAACTCCCGACAATATAAGTCGTGGAAAATTGTAAGTAATCTTTATACATCTTTTTACAGCGGATGCCATTGGAAACACAGCAAGTCTGTCCCTCACAGCCTCACTTTCATACCTGTCATGGCGCTGCTCTGAATAAGGTCTATTGAGGTCAAATGAACATATTTAAACAATGAAGGGGAAAATATGCTACTTTCAAAATGACTATTATTAGCAGTGATACAGCACATCAAACACAAGCAGTGCAGTGCGGTCACACAGTAACGCTAGATGGCGATGGCAGCAGAACAGCGCGACTGACCCTCAGAGGAACACATGAGTGAGTGATGGAATCTCGGCACTCTTTTATACATTTCTTTCCCCATGTTCATGACATTTATATGCATGTAAATGAAACCATACACTTTTTTTTTAAAAAACTATAAAAAAATTCCGCTCTGAATCGAGAATGTCTGATCCTGTAAACTTGTGAACTTTGAACTGATAAAACTGCTGATAATTTTGAGTTTGCCACGCGCGCTTCATGTGATCCTCGACAGTGCAGGTTCTGTCAGACAGGAGCCGAAACACTGATTGGAAATAAAAGGATAATCACATTAAACAGTAAGTAGCCAACAGTTCTGTCTGTCTGTCTATTCTGCACCTGCACTATAAACAAACGGTTTTTAATTGTATTTATGCTTTGCAGTGTCACCAAAACGTGAAAACTTTTATCATTAGCTCACCAGCATGTTGTTCTCACGCTGCTCTATATGGAATATATATATATATATATATATATATATATATATATATATATATATATATATATATATATATATATATATATATATAATGTATATGTATATATGTATGTATGTGTGTGTGTGTGTGTGTGTGTGTGTGTGTGTGACTGGATCACAAAACCAGTCACATGTCACACGGGTATATTTGTGGCAATAGCCAACAGTAGGCATATTAGTAGGCCTACTGTATAGGTCAAAATTATCGATTTTTCTTTTAAGCCAAAAATCATTAGGATATTAAGTAAAGATTATGTCCCATGAAGATATTTTGTACATTTCCTACCGTAAATATACTATATAAAAAATATTTTTGTGAGTGAGTGCAAAAAACGAACATAAATGGACAACTTTAACGGCGATTTTCTCAATGTTTAGATTTTATTTCACCCTCAGATTCCAGATTTTCAAAATAGTTATATCTTTTTAAAAGATATATATATAAGACCCTCACCCTTGTGACTGGTTTTGTGGTCCAGGGTCACATATAACATATCTCCATCTTATAAACGTCTAACTAATGGATTGTGATTTGTTAAAAGTTTCGCGCGATGCTTGTATGTAGTTTGAATTAATCAGATAAGGTCAGATAATTATTTTAAATCCACATTAAGCCATAAATATTTGTAAAGATTCGAAATAACCAAAAAGCATAAGTTATCATTTCGAATTGTGTTGTTGAATCCCAGGATTACTGTGAGAAACGCAAGCCTGTTCACGATTCGCGATATAACGGGCCTCGTTCATGATTATACATGGTAACCAATGAGGTTTGCGCTCATATTTTCGTGTCCTTATATGGTGTTGCTCCGCCTGTTTTCATGCGTGTTCACGCGTAAATCATGATTTGAGTGGACGGAAGCCGATGAGCTCTAGTTGCTGTATTCTGTGGTCAAATAGTTTTGAGTAAAACTTTATAATTCAAGGGACATTCCTACTAAAAATGAAACCTTTATTCACCTTCATGCCGTCCCGAAAGTATACTTTCTTTCTTCAGATGAACACAAAAAAAGATTTTTAGAAAAATAATTAATCTTTGCAAATCCATGTAATGCAAGTGTACTCCAAAGTTGACGCTTCTAAAACCACAACACGATTGCTGGTGTTTATGTCAAGCATGAACTCATGAACCCGCACATGCAGTTGGCCAGAAGCAACATTTGTATTTTATAAAAAAAGTAAAAAAAAGTAATTGAGGGTATGTTTACACAACAACGGTGTACTAAAAACACAAAAGTTGGTTTTCACATACACGACCGTCGTGTTCAGTTTGTGTGGTTTTTGAAACATAATAATAGATAATTTAGGAGCCGTTTACATGACACTTTCAACAGTGTCAAAAACGGAAAACTTCTTATGCGTTTTGGCTGTTCGTTTACTCCACCAGCGTTTGGCGGCTTTGGCTGTTTGCTGGCGATTGCTGCCATTTACGTCAAAGTGCAAGTGTTTGGAAACAATACCATTATTGTCTTCATGAAAACAACAAAAGTGTGCATTACGTATTAATTTTATAGGTGCATAGTGTTTCTTTTCAAAGTGACATCGCCATCTACTGGCCTGGCAGCAGAATACAGCGTTTTAGTCGTTTTCACAAAGAAAAAAATCGTTTCCGTATTTTTAGTACATCGTTGTCATGTAAATATGCCATGTGTGTCATGTATGTGTGTGTATATATATATACAGTACAGGCCAAAAGTTTGGACACATTACTATTTTTTATGTTTTTGAAAGAAGTTTCTTCTGCTCATCAAGCCTGCATTTATTTGATCAAAAATACAGATTTTTAAAAAAAATATATTGTGATATATTATTACAATTTAAAATAATTGGTTTTCGATTTATTATACTTTAAATTATCATTTATTTCTGTGATCAAAGCTGAATTTTCAGGATCATTACTCCAGTCTATCACATGATCCTTTAGAAATCATTCTAATATTCTGATTTATTATCTAAAACCACAGAATCTAAAAAAATTATCAAAGTTGGAAATAGTTCTGCTGCTTAATATTTTTTCATAACCTGTGATACTTTTTTAGGATACTTTGATGAATAAAAGGTCAAAACATTTTTTTTTTAAAGAATAAAAAAAAAAAAAGCAAATGTTTTAAATATATACATATTTTGTAACAACAATATACACTACTGGTCAGTAATTTCTGGGTCAGTCATTTTTTTTCTTTCTTTTTTTTTGAAATAAATCAATACTTTTATTCAGCAAGGATGTGTTAAATTGATAAAAAGTGATAGTAAAGAAGATTTATATTATTAGAAAATATTTATATTTTGAATAAATGCACTTCTTTTGAACCTTTTATTCATCAAATATATTAGGCAGCAGAACTGTGTCCAACACTCATAATAAATCAGAATATTAGAATGATTTCTAAAGGATCATGTGATAGACTGGAGTAATGATCCTGAAAATTCAGCTTTCATCACAGAAATAAATGATCATTTAAAGTATAATAAATTGAAAACCAATTATTTTAAATTGTAATAATATATCACAATATAACTTTTTTTTTCTGTATTTTTGATCAAATAAATGCAGGCTTGATGAGCAGAAGAAACTTCTTTCAAAAACATAAAAAATAGTAATGTTTCCAAACTTTTGGCCTGTACTGTATATATATATATATATATATATATACACTGTATATATTTGTATAGTTGCCAATGCCATATATAGCATGCACTGTTAGTAGACCCATCTAAATAATATATATATATATATATATATATATATATATATATATATATATATATATATATATATATATATATATATGAAGAGTTCAGATGCAAAAGCCTCTAAGTGCCATCTGAAATTTTCTTCTAGAATGATCATTTTTATCAAGCTCGTATATTTAAGTTCTGTAATTTCACTTAAATGACAATTATTGCCATTTAAGTGAAATTACTGAACTTAAATATACGAGCTTGATAAAAATGATCATTCTAGAAGAAAATTTCAGATGGCACTTAGAGGCTTTTGCATCTGAACTCTTCATATATACAGTAAAATGCTTATATATATATATATATATATATTATAACTGTATTTTTGTATAATATATATATCATTTTATATACTATAAATTATTTTATATACTAAATAAATTATAGTGGATTTTCAAATTCTTTTCTGTATTTTGATGATTTCTACTTCTCTCTTTCCACTTCTGTTGGGATTGCTCCACCAGTGCACAGTGTGATCCGGCGCTATCAGCCCTCCGACCGGGAGGCTGTGGAAAGAGTTTTCCGAGCTGGAATAGAGGAGCACATCATTCCTGCGTTCATGTACGCCATGACCCGACCGCTGCACATCACTGTGAGCCTGTTCTTCTACATCGGCTCTTATGTGTGGGGTGGACAGTCAGAGCTTCTGGCCCTGGTGTCTGGAGGAGCCTGGATAGGTCTCGTGCTCTTCTGCTGCCACGAGTTCTACGCCGGCTACGTGCGGGCCAGACTGAACACGGACATGCAAGATATTCCGGGTTACTACCTCAGTAATCCAGACAACTGCTTCTGGGTTGCCGAAGCTGAGAGGAGCGGCCGGCCTCAGATTTTGGGGATGGTGGCCGTTGAAGGAAAAAATGACCCGGGAAGTGATGGGAAAAAGTATGGCGAGGTTTACCGAATGATTGTTTCGTCCACCTGTCGCCGCACTGGTCTCGGTCGACAGCTGGCTCAAACTGCAGAAGACTTCTGTAGGGAACGTGGCTTCTCAAAGATCGAACTCTCCACCTCTTCTACGCAGACAGCAGCCGTGGCGCTGTACTTTAAGCTGGGCTTTAAACTCATCCTGGTTCATACGCGGTCTGAGTTCCCGAAGTGGATGATCTGGATGACTAGAGCCACAATTCTGACCATGGAGAAGAACATCTGATCATTAACTAAGGCTGAAAGTGCCCTGATCTTTAATAATCAGATTTTTTTGCACTTTTTACACAAGTTTTATAGCACTGTTTTACATCACACAAATGTAATTAAATTTGATATTAAAGATTTTTCACTTTTCTGATTCTGGATTCTGAATTTGATTATTTCATGCTTGCAATACAGTGAATATCTGTGCATTTTTACAAATTTCATTATTTCAAATTATTTCTGTGCATTATGTGTAAATTTCATTGCACAGCCCAGATGAAGCGCCGTTTAGGGTGAAGCTGATTCGTTCTCCTTACATAAATTGAATTGACACCATAAATGCACATCTTGTGCAGATGTAAGTGTGACTTACTTTGGAAATAAATGGACATACAAACACAGTTCTTCATTGTAAAATGTCTCCCTCAAAGTCAAAACATCACAGAGCTCATTCAGAATGATTTATAGGGTTAATAACAATTAAGGTAAAGTGTGCTTTAGCAAAAGTAATGCTACAATAAACATTTGATATTGATAAAATTGATTTTTTAAAATGCTCTACTGTTGTACTACTTCTAAACAGACACTAGATGGAGACATCAACTTTAAAAATGTTCATTTTGCTCTATTCACTCTCAGAATAAAAGGTACAAAAGCTGTCAGTGTGGCGGTACCTTTTCAAAAGGTACACTTTTGTGCCTAAAGGGAGCATATTGGTACCTTAAAGGTATATACTAAAGTGTACATAATAGTTCATAAAAGGAACAAAAGTACCTTTTGAAAAGGTACTGCTCCTGTGACAGCTTTTGTACCCTTTTTTTCTGAGTGTTGGATAAAAGTTCTCAGGTGGATCAGATACAGGTGAAACTCGAAAAATTTGAATATCGTGCAAAAGTTATATTTTTGATGATTATGGCTTATAGCTTATGAAAACCCCAAATTCAAAATCTCAGAAAATTAGAATATTACATAAAATAAAAAAAAATTAAAAGATTTTAAATACAGAAATGTCTGAAAAGTATAATCATGCATATACACTCACCTAAAGGATTATTAGGAACACCACACTAATACTGTGTTTGACCCCCTTTCGCCTTCAGAACTGTCTTAATTCTACGTGGCATTGATTCAACAAGGTGCTGAAAGCATTCTTTAGAAATGTTGGCCCATATTGATAGGATAGCATCTTGCAGTTGATGGAGATTTGTGGGATGCACATCCAGGGCACGAAGCTCCCGTTCCACCACATCCCAAAGATGCTCTATTGGGTTGAGATCTGGTGACTGTGGGGGCCATTTTAGTACAGTGAACTCATTGTCATGTTCAAGAAACCAATTTGAAATGATTCGAGCTTTGTGACATGGTGCATTATCCTGCTGGAAGTAGCCATCAGAGGATGGGTACATGTTGGTCATAAAGGGATGGACATGGTCAGAAACAATGCTCAGGTAGGCCGTGGCATTTAAACGATGCCCAATTGGCACTAAGGGGCCTAAAGTGTGCCAAGAAAACATCCCCCACACCATTACACCACCACCACCAGCCTGCACAGTGGTAACAAGGCATGATGGATCCATGTTCTCATTCTGTTTACGCCAAATTCTGACTCTACCATCTGAATGTCTCAACAGAAATCAAGACTCATCAGACCAGGCAACATTTTTCCAGTCTTCAACTGTCCAATTTTGGTGAGCTCGTGCAAATTGTAGCCTCTTTTTCCTATTTGTAGTGGAGATGAGTGGTACCCGGTGGGGTCTTCTGCTGTTGTAGCCCATCCGCCTCAAGGTTGTGTGTGTTGTGGCTTCACAAATGCTTTGCTGCATACCTCGGTTGTAACGAGTGGTTATTTCAGTCAAAGTTGCTCTTCTATCAGCTTGAATCAGTCGGCCCATTCTCCTCTGACCTCTAGCATCAACAAGGCATTTTCGCCCACAGGACTGCCGCATACTGGATGTTTTTCCCTTTTCACACCATTCTTTGTAAACCCTAGAAATGGTTGTGCGTGAAAATCCCAGTAACTGAGCAGATTGTGAAATACTCAGACCGGCCCGTCTGACACCAACAACCATGCCACGCTCAAAATTGCTTAAATCACCTTTCTTTCCCATTCTGACATTCAGTTTGGAGTTCAGGACATTGTCTTGACCAGGACCACACCCCTAAATGCATTGAAGCAACTGCCATGTGATTGGTTGATTAGATAATTGCATTAATGAGAAATTGAACAGGTGTTCCTAATAATCCTTTAGGTGAGTGTATAGTTATATATACTAAATATATTAGTTTCACCCTTTTAATTTGAATTACTGAAATACACGAACTTTTGCACGATATACATTTTTTTCGAGTTTCGCCTGTATTTTCTGTCCAAACTGTATGTGAGATAATTTGGCAGATTTTTACTTTTACTGGTTTTACTTGTCATTTTGTGAAATATATTCTCACTCCAGCTCTCAGTTTTAATACAATATAGAATATAACAGGTATTTTGTTGCATCAAATGGTAACTTTCATATTTTACAGTCTCCCAGTGACCATGGTTTAGAAAATATCCCAGAAAGTATTACAGGTATTCCTCAGGAAACAAAGCTTACATATGAATTCAAGTATAAGCAAGAAATCTTTTGACATTGGAAGTAGAGAGACTGATCTGGATTTACTGCTATAGATGTAGTATAACTGTAGTAACCGCGTTTATACCTCGGAGTAAAGCTGTCTTGAAGTGAATGACCTTTTAAAGATTAGAAAACGTCCACATTACTGGTGTACAGTAAAGCTTCGTGAATGATAAGGAGAAAGCTGATATGGATATATAGGTTGGTGTGTGTGTGTGTGTGTGTCCGTGTGTAGGGTTTCTACAGGTTAAACCAGTTTCATTCATATATGTGTGAACAATTATGTTGTCCTGCTTATATTCATGATATCGTCCGTAAGTTTGGGGTCTGTATGATTTTTAAAATATTTTTGGAAGAAGTCAGTTCTGCTCACCAAGGCTACATTTATCTGATAAAATAAAAACAGTAATATTGTGAAATATTATTACAATTTCAAATAATTGTTTTCTATATGAATATATAGTCAAATGTAATTTATGCAACATCAAACATCATTATTAAACATCATTACTCCAGTCTTCAGTGTCACATGATCCTTCAGAAATCATTCCAATATGATGATTTGATGCTC
Source organism: Leuciscus leuciscus (assembly GCF_965113295.1). Taxonomy (NCBI): domain Eukaryota; kingdom Metazoa; phylum Chordata; class Actinopteri; order Cypriniformes; family Leuciscidae; genus Leuciscus; species Leuciscus leuciscus. The sequence goes on along the minus strand of NC_138738.1, from coordinate 3,128,817 downwards.
AAGAAACATTTCTGATTATTATCAGTGTTGAAAACAGTTGTGCTGATTCATATTTCTGTGACTTTATGAGGAATATTTGATGAATAGAAGGTTCAAAAGAACAGCATTTATTTGAAATGGAATCTATGTAACATTTTAAATGTCTTCACTGTCACTTTTGATTAATGTGTTTTTGCATCCCTATTTTATTACTGCTATTCCGTATGTTTTCGTATATATAAGTGAACAACCTGACAGAATTCAGTGTCTTCTTTCTATTTGTTTCTGTAGAAACTTCTAGTTCTGCATGGACCGTTGCCCATTTCTTAACTCGGGATAAAGGGCTTCCAGCAGGTGAACGACCCCGTGAGTAATTAGGTTTGCAATGAGAGCACCATTATGTTTTTTCATGTTGTTTATAGTTTGATAAAAGCCTTTATCCAAAACTTCAAACATGTCATGTGAAATTTGGATCTTAGTCCCAATGTTGAACTTGTTGTTTTAGTCTGGCATTGATGAAGCAGGAATTACGTCAGCCGCTCTACTATGAGATAAACACATGCTATAATTCAGGAAAACTATAAGACAACAAGATCATGACAATTTACTCACAGGAACGCCATTACAAGTACAGTAGGTTAAGCAAGAATAAAGATCAACATTCATTTTGGATGATTTATGCACGGCTCTACTTGAGCGGCGGTGTTCTAATACTACTATCAACACGGGCGGCAATCAGACATTTGACTTTATTGCATTGCTCTATTGGCGTAGTGATTGTTGTTGCCCTGAGCCCACACAACACGAGGTGAACGACACTGGCCCCGGGCCAAAGCAAAGGGACGTTGAGAAACTGGGGTTAAAGTTACAGTAGTTGCATGTTATATCACTTGGCAGTGTTTGTGTGTGCCTTTCTGTCAAAACATCAAGTTCATAGCTTGTGAAATGCCAGAACATGATGACATTGTTGAATCTGTGTCAGTCCAGTGTCAGCTGACGGCTCAGAGCGGCCAATTAACCCAAACACCCCCATCCACCCCATAAGCCCCCTGAGAACAGGTCCACTTCATACTGGAGAACGGCCAACAGAGCAACACTCTTTAACAACACTTACGGGGAAAACAACAAAAACAGTAGTGGTAATAAAAAATATTAACAATAATAATAATAATAGCTTTTTCGAATATTAATAATTTGATTAAAAAAAATATATATTACATAATTTTTTTATAGTTTACCTTACATTCAAAGAAATGCTTGACATATCAGAAAAAAAAAAAAATCATATTAATATTAAAATATTATATTATATTTATTTTCTATTGTTATTCTATAGAATATATTATATGTATAATAATTTGTTTACACTAAAAATGCTTGAAATGTCAAAATAATATAAAGAAAAACAAAAGTTTTCATGTGTGTGTGTGTGTGTATACATATATATATATATATATAGACATACACTATTTTCTATAGTTATTTTTATCACTTTCCTATAATGTCATATTTTATTTTCACATACAGTAAATATATAATTTTATTTTCTGATACCTCAAGTCAATCCAAATTTATTTATATAGTGTTTTTAACACAATCTTGTTTCAAAGCAGAAAATCATGATGTTAATGTTTACAATATCTTTATGCTTTATAGTCACATTTAGCTATATATAGTTCACATTTAGTGACGATACAAGCAATCACGCAGTTGAGATTTGCAATATAGTATTCATCACTTCATGTGTTTACTGTCTGTATGCGGATAAGTTTGGGAATACTTATATATCCAACTTTTTATAAAGATCTGTGCCATAATAAAAAATAAAAATAAAATAAAAACAGGTAGTCCAGCATTTTAGTGTGAAAAGTGAAATATAAATATAAACATTATTTAAAATTAAAGTATTATTTAATATATATATATATTTTTTTATTTTTTTTACTGTTTATTGTTTATACATACTGTATATGCTCAGATTACAGGACTGATGTATCCTACACAGCCTATGCTATCCCACAATACTGTGAGTCTTTAGTTGGTAAAAAAGAATAAAAGGTCTTTTTGGAAATTAATATGTTTCCCCTCTTTATTAAATCAACTTCAGCCTCCAATTCTATAGAGAATTAATCATTAAAGACCTCATATAAAGCTTTTTTAGATCTGATCAGTGATGGTATCAGATTGTAAAACCATGGTACACCACGAATGATTACTATATTCAGATATGGTGCCTCAAATTATGATGCATGTCTAGAAAAAACATAGTAATACCGTGATACTGTTTTGCAAGTGAGTGCAAAGTATTTTTAATGTGTCACACACAATGAATTCAATTCATATCAGACCAAAGCATGACATTCACACTTTTGTATTATAAACACAAGTGGTTTGCGGTGAACAATATCCAGCACATTTCTAGATTGAAATTTTGAACGATTTGCTTTACAACAGTCGCATTGTTCTCTCACCACACATACAGGCATACATTAAACATATTTTATTGAGTATATAAATAGAATGTTACATTTATGTTTTATATGACATATATGTACATTTCCACACAGTTCTTGTATTTAAAAAAAAAAAAGAGAATAAAAATAATTTTACATAATACTGTACATGGAACGATTTCAGTACAAAACAATATTGCATAGAAAAATTTACCACCTCTACATAATAATTTTAACATTTTAGTAAAATATATATTTACTGTAGTAATATAGTAGGAAGCAGCAATTATGAGAACCTTAAATATTTAATTTAGCCTGTCATTTTCATAAAGTAAATAAATAGAATAATCATATTTACTACTGTATGTATACTAATAGTTTGAGGTATATTTGAAGTGTGAGACTGATACATTCTGTATAGGTTAGCAGCAATATAAAGGTCTCGTAATGTGTCTGATCCATTGATATGGAGTCATGTGTTCAGGTTAGCACTGGTACAAGGTTTCTGCAAAGATAAAAAAAAAAAAACAGGTTTTAAAATACAAGAAGATTCTCACGGTGCACACATGAGCATCAATCATTTATTGCATTTATGGTCTATGAGCATGAGCATTTATGGTCTTGAATGAAACGTTTGAGCTCATTTCAGTACCTCATCGGGGGACAAAAGCCACTGGAAGCTCTCGACTGGGAACCAGTGTTCCTGAATGCAGCGAGTCCACAGGCTCATGGTCTGTGGCCACAATCTCATAGTCACGTAGTATCTGTAATAAACAGCATATTATGAAACATTAGAACTGGGTGAAGAAAATACATTCATCGTATAAGTAAGCGTTTAATGTCCAGCTGCCGTACCCAGCAAAGACTCAGCTGGATCTGCAGCTCAGCGAGACGTCGGCCGATGCACATCCTCTTCCCGATCCCGAAGGGAACGTGGGCGAACGGGTTGATGGAGCCTTTATCTTCCAGCCAGCGTTCTGGTCTGAACTGCTTCCCGTTGTCAAAATACTCCTCGTTTGAACCGATAGCCTGACTGTTGATCATCAGGACGGTCTGAGAACGTAAAGAAATAGGGTTAAATAAATATAATGCTCCATGAACTGCTAAATATGAATGTGCATTGCATAAAATGTCTTTAAAACGTCACATTTAACGTGGATATTATGATGAAGTAATGAATGGGACACAAACTAGTTACAGTCTTTTGCAAAACCCAGTTAGCGGTCTATGTAGGCAGTATTTTAAGTCAGGTGCACTATAACATATTTTCATCAAACTCTATTAGAATCAATTGTGAGTCAATTCTTTCATTAGCTTCAATGCTGCTAATGTAGAGTGCTAATGTTATATGTATGTAATATAAGCTGCTAATATTTCCAAATCAGCTGCTTATTAACTCTTATTTCAGTTATGAGGTTGTATTAGAAGCGGTGGACATCAAGATCGCTCACTAGGTTTCGGATCAGAGTTCATATAGGGGGAAGTAGTGAGCAGGACTGCTAATAATGAATACTCACTCCTTTAGGCAGAGTATAATCGCCCAGCACGGTGTCTTTGTCCAAGGTACGGCTGGTGAACGGCACAGAGGGTGAAACTCTGCAGGAAAACAACAACAACAATGAACCTCTTGCTGTTGAGAATTCCAGAGAATTTCCATCTTTTGCATGCATGAGACTGTAAGCTCAATGGCATGAGGCACTGTATGGCGCTAATGCAAGTCAAGGCTATAGATAATCCCACATTCACAGCACATGCTTCAGCATTATCCTTCTTTAATGTCCAGGACATGTCTTCCTGTAACGCATGACTGTCGAGTGAGGGTATAAACATGACTTCCATGTGCTTTCGGATTCCAGTCGGGACTATTATGATGTCACCTGACTGGACCTGGCAAAGACCTCATATGAACCTTAACAGCTGATTCCACACATTCATCAGAACAGTGCTGGGATGGATGGCTATACATTTAAAAAAAAATAAAGGTTTTGAAATGGGGTTTTTACAGCAATGCCATAGAAGAACTATTTTTGGTTCCCCAAAGAACCTTTCAGTTAACCGTTTTTAAAAGTTAAAGAACATTTTAATAACTTTTGTGCAATGGAATGTTACCGTGAATGTTTAAGGCTCTTCATTGGAACATCAATGCCAATAAATAACCTTTTTTTTTTTTTTTTTTTTTTTTTTTTTAAGGTGTAAGAAATATTTGGGTTCCCAAAAGAACCTTTCAGTGAACAGTTCTTAAATGAAGCATTTCAAAATAATCTAAAGAACCTTTTTCCACTAAACAACTTTTTGTGCAATGGAAATATTTAAAAATAAAGGTTCCAAAAGGGAGATTTTGCAGGGATGCATTTGAAGAACCATTTTGGGTTCCTCGAAACACCTTTCAGTTTGTCTTAGTGTGAAGAACATTTTAAACATCTAAAGAAACATTTTCCAGTATAAAAACCATTTGTATTGAAAGGTTCCATGGATTTTATAGGATAAAGAACCGTTATTTTAAACAGCGAAAGATCCACTTCGAGTTCCCAAAATAACTTTTCAGTGAGCAGCTCTAATAATATTTCCTTCGTGTGAAGAACAATTCAATAATCTGCAGAACTCTTTTTCTTTAAAGGAGCATTTGTGGAATAGAAAGGATCTATGAATGATAAAGGTTCTTGATGGAACCATTGATGCCAAAAAAAAGAAACAGAATTTTTAAGGGTTTTGGTTTCCCCAAAGAATTTTCCAGAACCTTTTGTGCAACGAAAAGATTCCAAATAAAGGTCCTTTACTGACATTGATGGTTCCGTCAAGAACTTATGGATCCTTTCTATTCCACAAAAGGTTCTTTGTAGTGGAAAAGGGTTCTGTAAAGGGTTCTGTCATTGTTTGGGAGACTTTTAAATCTAATTTGGAATTTAATCTACTTTGGAATCTATTTTTAAGAGTGCATGAATTTTAAAGGTTCTTCATGGAATCATCGATGCCAGTAAAGAACCATTATTTTTAAGAATGTAAAAAGGCAATGTAATTAAGCACATTCTGGAGTATATTTTGGGGTGAAACGTGACCCATCGACGGCGCTCGTGCTCACCTCATGGACTCCTTCAGGCAGGCTTTGAGGTAGGGCATGTTCTTGATGTGTTCGGCACGAGGCGTCTTCCCAGCAGGCACCACATCTTGGATCTCCTTCAGAAGTTTTGCTTGGGCGCAGGGGTTTCGGGAGAGGTTGAAAATAACCCAACACATGCTATTAGCCGTCTACAGGAGGAAAACAAGAAGGATTTGCTTGGTCAGTCAGGACACACTGTACAGTATTCCTCCAGCAGAACAATTAACACTCGCCCTGCCTCATTCTTCTGACTTATGTGCTTGAGTGAACTAAGCCTGGATAAGAGCAGAACAAAGACGAGTTAAATCAACTGTTTTTTTAGCTCGCTGGCGTGTGACTGGAAAACAAGCTCGCTGAAAAGCAGGCTTGTTTGTCTGGGGTTGTGAAAGCTGGTGTGTGTGTTGTGAACGCACCGTCTCCACTCCTCCGACCTGAAGTTCTGTTGTGGCGGCGTACAGCTCCTTCTTGGTGAGGTGGTTCTGGTGGAAGATATCGCAGAGGAAATCGTCCGCTTTGCCCTTTGAGTGCCTCGTCAGCTTCTTGTCAATGTAAAGTTTAGCTGTTGAGATGATAGATTTGCTTGAGTGATTGGGGACATTTCTGATGGATGCTTTTTAATAAAAGTGTGTGCATTCTTAAAATGGTATTTCAAAGTGAATAAAACATGCTATTTGCTCAATAATATTTACAGTGAATGCATGATGTTATTTAATGGCGTCCTTTATTGAAAGTTATGTTCAACAAAGCTGCATTCATTTGAAGGAAAATACAGTAAAAATAGAAATATTGTGAAATATTATTACTGTTTTAATATATTTCGAAATGTCATTTATTCCTGTGATCAAAGCATCATTACTCCAGTCTTCAGTGTCACATGATCCTTCAGAAATCATTCTAATATGATAATTTGCTGAAAAAAATTTCAGCTTTAAATTTTTCAAATTGGCTGTACAACTTAAATTATATTAATCTTGTATAACTTATAAAAAGTTGAAATTGCTTAAATTATTTTGATGAGTTAAAGAGTTTGAATAAACTTATAAAAGTAATTTAAAATTGTTCAGTTCTGTTTTTCTGTATTATGCAAAGCACTTCGAATCATCACTGTGAAATGTTTCATCTAAATAAACGAATTATTTAATTTGTATTATGTATTTGTAATCCTTTTATATATTTGTTTAATATTCGATATTGGGCAATTCCACGCAAAACTGTCACATCCATAACGCCAACACAATGCCATGGTATTTAGTTGGCGTTATGGATGTGACAGTTTTGCGTGGAATTGCCCTATTCAGAGGAATATGTATATTTCCTGGTATACTTTCTACCAAATGCAGAAATATAAATAACTAATTGTTAATTAAACACTGTTATGTTATTGTCTAAACGGTCAGCCTACACGTGTCCGACATCTTGTCCGTGTCCAGCACATGCTACTGTTGTTTAGCTGCAGGAAAGATGAAGTATTGGTGATAGTGTGACAGGAGTCTGTCAGTGAGAGCCGCTAATGGAGCAACAGCAACACAACAAACTGAGAGTAACTCAGTGTCGCGTCGACATTCCTACCGCCTCTCTCTCCCTCCCTGCTGGAATACAAATATTTGGCTGGATTCTCTTGCACTTAGGTCACCGCGTTTACTACCGTGGTTCACTCGTGGTCTCTCTCTCTCTCTCTCTCTCTCTCTCTCTCTCTCTCCTGCTGTGCACACTCTTCTTCTTTCAGGGGGTCGAGGCAGAAAGCCGTAAGTTCATGTGTCATCACCTGACTGTAAATGTGCTTTGAACACTTTATGGGTCACACGTCATTTGATCAAGGAACTCTTTAGTACCTGTGCTAAAAATACGGTCCCAAGCCGCTGTGTGGTCTTTCCATGTTTTGGTATTCAGAATCCTGTGAAGCTCCACGGGCGTCACCATCATTGTTCCAAAGGTGCTCATCATCTGAAAGTGAGAAAACACCATCTGTAACTAGCTTACTTGCATCTTTGCATTTCGAATGCCTCAAAACACAGCTAAGGAGATGTGGATAAAGCTTAACTTTCATCAGTTTCATCAATAGTCTAAACAGTGTTCAAAATATTGATTGGGTCAAAGATATGGGCAATTTACCGTTTTTATTGACGTGATGAAATTCATGGCCTCCTCGCTGACATTGTCTTGCAAGAGCCCGAAACGTTTGTCATAAAGCACATAGCAAATGGCTATAAGACCAAAAGAGAGAGAAACATTAAATGCATTTCATTATAGCAATGCACTATAGTATATATTGAAAGTGTTGCATGAAAACTCACTTTCAAAGGACCACTTGTTCAGTTCAAAATACAAATCATTGATCTTTCCATTGACACTGGCTCTTCCGATCCTCTTTATCAAATCAGCTGAGACCTTAAAGACAACAAGCAGTCATATACGTGCATAGACGTGGATGATACAGTACGTGAACTGATGTTTATCAAGCACAACTCACTTCATTGATTTTCCCATCCAGTTTCATGACTTCGGTTGGTTTCATGAGTTTCTGCTGGAAAGCGCTGCGCACCCGCTGCCAGTCCTTCCCTTCCCTGCAAATACACCAGTTTAAAATACCACAACTGTCAGGAAATAACTAATAAAATCTTGTAAGAGAAGCAGGATATTTACAGTATGAGCAGCCCATAAGCCTCATCCCGCATGTCTCTGTAGGCTTTCCATGGTTTGATCTCCAGTCTCTGAGGATAACTGCCCTCCTTCCTGTAAAGAGCCTCCAGTAAACCCGGAGCCCCGATGTGAACCGACTCAAAAGAGCCCAGCTTCATCCGGAAGATCTTCCCAAACTTCTTATGGTAATCGATCTGAGGTAAAAAAATAAATAAATAAAAAAAACTTAAAACTGTGTGTGTGTGTGTGTGTGTGTGTAGAGATATAAAGTGCTCTAAATAAGCATAAATAAAGTAAAAAGTTTCACTAAACGTCACAAAAATATCACTAATTAAGTTTAATTAAGTTAAAGTTCATTTATAGTGTACATATAAATAAGAAAAATATAAATGACAAACCCACAAAATTTAAATAAAATCATATTCAAATCATTATTATTATTAATGCAAGAAAAGCCTTTTTAATAGTATATTTCATAAACATTTTGATTCAAATTATTTTAAATAGGCATAAACAGATTTTTTTTATATATATTTTAAAAAGTGTTTTATTTTAAATTTGACACAAAAAAGTTATTTTAAAATCATTAAAATATATAAGGACATAAATGAAAATAATGCATAATAGGCTAATGCAGAGGTTCATACCAGCGCCTCGTGTTGTCTCTTTAAGCCTCCTTTGCGGAGCACCTCGATGAGGCTGCCGAACAGCGGCCAGTTTGTTGGTCCAGGAATGGAGTCGAGACTGTGCGCGCACGGCGCGCTCCCGCCAGCATCCTTCGAGTCCAGCACGCACACGGAGGATGTGGGCTTACAGTGCTGAAGTCCCACAGACGACTTCTTCTTCAGTAGCTCCAGAATCTGAGGACCTTTCTGGATATGCACTCTCATCTTAAAGCGTGCGTAAAACGACGTGCGTAAAAGTGTCAGTAGAGTTTCTCTTAGATGCCACTATAGCCTATATATATACTCGCGGCTGTGTTTATCTCGGTCGGACGCGGCGACCAATCAGGAATCGTGTGTGGAAGTCGAGCCCACCATTCATTTATGGATCTACGTTGGTGAGTAGCGCATGACCCCGCACAGACCGAGGAAGTGCCCTCAAACGCGCTTTATAAATAAACATAACGGAGGTGAGGCGGTTCGCTTTGAGCTGGCCTCAACTCCTCTCTCTGAGTCAACACTCGAGACCGCAAATATTTACTCAGCAGCTCCTGTGCGCTCCTGGCCAAAGGCGATCGGCAATCGCGCTTGTTTGTACAGTATTTGCGATGGTGCCATGGAACATTTCGACGTGGAATTTCATTGATGACATTTCACATTTCATCATCATTATGTATAGGCTACGTGCAGCACTTGATTGATAATACCGCAAAAAAAAAAAAAAAAAAAAAAAAAAAAAAAATTGACAAGAAAAGGTTCTAAAAGCGCTTTTTGCATTGAGACGAGTTCATTTATTGAGGTTTTACAGTATTGAAATCAGAATAGTTGATAAATAACATGGATGTGCCCATGAATATCAAGATTTTAGATCAAGAAGTTGCATGTGTGAAGACAGCATTCATAATAATCCTAGAAGAACAAAAAAGTATCTCCTGTTGAATTACAGAGTTTTAACCAGGACAAATATAGCACGTTTTATGCAGCTGTAGAGATTCAAAGTTCTCTAAAATTAACTAAACTTCACTAAAATAACTGGTTTATTAAGTACATTTATAGCATATATATATATATAGATATATATACATAAGAAAAATCTAAATTAGGCTAAAAGAGCACACAAATTGAAATAAAAATCAAGCATTTATATTATTAATGCAAGGCAAGTCATACTATTTTTTTATTTGTATATTGTATTTTATACACTGATTCAAATTACTTTAATAAACAGATATATAAAATTAACTTTAAAATAATTACTAAATAATACAAGTTAATGTAAAGTTAAGTTTGTTTAACACTCAAAATAATGAATTGGTTTGACTTGGACAAACTTAAATTAAACAAATTAGTTCAGTCAAATGAACTCTTATGAGTATTTAGCACTTTCTTTTTCTTTCAAGTTCACAGAACTGATATATTTTAAGTAAACTGAACTGTTTCTTTCAATTTAGACGAACTTAAGTTTAACTGAAACGGCTGGGATGTCTATTTCCCAGCATGCTTTGCCGATGGCACTCGAAAGGGAAAGTATTTTTTGCAAGATTAATGTTAAGTGGGAGATTTAGTAGTGATTAATGTTTTGTTATGCTAATTTAGAAGAATTTCTGTTAATGTTGGTTTTAGGATAGTTATCATCATGGTGACAAGTGGTGCATGCAGCTTGACTCAAGAGCAAATAAAAGCTTTATAATGCTGCTCTCATACAGCAAGTGCTACTTAACAAAGTAATATGTTAGCAAACTAGCTTGTTAAAGCTAGCCAAGTGAATACTAATATAAGTGTTCACATTGAGATTACATTAAATATTTAAGTTAAATGCATGAATTAGTGTACTCAAACATTTCAAGTTAAAATGTATAAGTAAAACATACAAATCTGCCAGTTTTGCTTACTTAAACTTTGAATTTCCTAACTTAAAAAAATTTAGGCAACTGATTGCCTTACATTTTTTGAGTTTTTCCAACCTATTTGGGTTTACAGTGCATTGTGGATTTGTGTAAGGGTGTTGCAGCCGGGCCATGTTGTTAACTCATCTACAGCTTTCCTGTAGCTCAGTGGTAAGAGCATTGCGTTAACAACGCAAGGTTGTGGGTTCGATCCCAGGGGATTGCACATACCTATGTATAAATGTATAGGATAACGCAATGTAAGTCGCTTTGGATAAAAGCGTCTGCCAAATGCATAAATGTAAATGTAATGTGTGTATCGTATGACCCGTGAGCATGAGGTTTGGGTATAAAATTAGCCGGGGGAAGCGTGTTGCCCAGTATACCCTGTGTGCATGATGCAAAAACATCATCTTACATCTGAACTCAAGCCCATTGGTAATCCCACGCTCATGATAGTTTAGTATAGTTTTACAAAAGTACAGATATGCGGTACAGCAAACATGTTGACTCATAGCACATAGATCTTGTTTAAATAACCTTGAACCCTCCGCAGTGCTTGCTGTGCCGCCGTAGCGTTTAACAAGATCAAGTCCACAAAACACACAGAGAACAGATTCATCTCGATTGTGTTTGGAAGAGCCATGTCTGTTGACCAATGATCTCAAAATGGGCAAATATTGGCGGATTTATCATATAATTTCTATTGCCTATCATATATGTAATAGTATATTGAATTAAATAATTATAACAAATATTTTTTTTTAAATAAATGTCACTACTGTGGTTTGAGCAGAGGTCAAGTTTTCTTAGGAATAGAGTTTCAATTGATTATCATTTCATTGAAAAACATTTTTTTTACTGTCCCCATTGTCACTTTTCGTTCTGTTAGCCCCTTTAAATTACAAAGCCAGTTCCCTGATGATGACATCATCCCCCAGGAAGTGACATCATTTAGGAGGGAAATCAGCAGCACACATTTTAGTGAGTATTATCTCTAGAACATTCCATCCTGTTTGAGAAAGTCAGTATGAAGACATCTGAAGTATCATTTGTTTGCAGAAATTAATCAAAGCACTTTAACACTTGTGTACTTCAGAATTTGTTGGTTAACGGTAGAGATGTTTGGACTATATAAACAGTGAAGCGAGTAGTCGGAGTTTATAGTGATGTTGGTTCTGTTAGGCCATGCTTTTGTTAACCTAAAAACATAACAACAAGACAACATGTTTTGTTAAGTAACATACTCAATAAAACTTTAACTCTTGTTAACTTTATTGGGCTAAAGTGAATAAATGAATGCAATATGACCCGATTCTCGGGTTGTTCCGGAACACATGGGTGGTCGTTTAGTTTTTTTGGCAAAAACAAGGTATTAGAGCTATTGAAAGAACCACAGCCATGCAAGGACTTAAACCCCTAAACTTGTTTTGGGTTATTTGGCAGCACTAGGCTGTGAAATATTGTGGTTTATACAAGACTCTTTCTTTGGTAAATTTTGGTTAAGCTCTTTCATACTTTTGGATTTTTTATTGCTCAACACTGGTTTGATTTTCTTCAGGAAGAGTAGATCAAAAGAAATGGGAAAACAAGATAAAACTGCTCATGCATATCCATAAAAACATGCAGAACTCACCGTCGCCGTCACGATGTTGGCGTTGTGTGTTGCTGCCGGTGCATTGCTAGACAGTTTCTAAGGTGTTCTGGGTAATTAATATGTGGTTTCTGTGGTGTTGTTAATTGATGATTTCCACATGCTTATTTAGTGGCCTTTGTGAGATTCATCTCATCTCAGGTCAGGGATTTTTTTCTTCTTCTGTTTGCTTGGAAAAGTAAAAGTACACCTCTTGTACCTCTTGTACTCCAAATAGTACAAAATGAGTTAAAACTTAACTTACACAGCTAATTAAGATTCAATTATATGATATGCAACATGTTTTTAACATATTCTGTGAACCCATGTGTGTGCCTCATAAACTCGTTGACCCTACACACGTAAGACAGGCAGAAAACACATGAAGGGAACCAAAACTGATGACTCAAGCTCGTATGACCCCGACTGCGGGGTCATTGAGTTCAGTGGCAAGCCTGCACACATGCACATAAACACTCTGAATCTTGACAAATGAACCAATGTCTCTTTTATCTTTGACTGCATTATAATGATTTCCTAATTCAAAATATAATCAAAGATCGCATATGCGAACACCATCGAGGAGTTTTGGAGTCAAACTCAAAGTTTAATCAAACTCTTCTCAAATGAAGAACATTTGAGATTGAAATTATGCAATCACTTAAACCTCTATGATTAACTCCAGCTAATTATTTGTTGACTGCCACAGAGAGGATCTTATCTGATTGTTGAAACATGACTGCGCTCCTGGAATAAGCTCCCACATTCTCAAACCAGATTTCTCAGCCACATCTGTTTCTCATGCCGGTTGACGACCTTAGCCATCCTGTGCAGAATAAAGCATTCCACTATGGCATCAAGGTGTTGAAAGAGTTGTGTGTGTGCTTTAGAGTAAAAAATGTCCGTACTAGCGTCATTCATTCCTATTATCACATCAGCGCATACATGAGGAACTAATCTGGTCCAATAGCACCATTTCGCCGTCAATTTACAGTGCGTTTACGCCTCTTGGACAGTGATTTATAGATGTCATTTGAGAACGGCACAAAGAACTCACTGACCCTCTCTGAGGTTTTTATTGCGTAAACGACTCGGTGGGCGGGGAAAGGGTTAAGTGTTTCCCTATACATTTAGCAGCCACCTTTGGTCTACTCAGGACCTCAAAGAGTGTTTGATTTAGGGCCATCGTTGCAATGCACAATTATCATAAAGCCTTTATGAAATGAACTGGGGTGTTGGTGCAGTGGTTCCCAGTTTGGTGGGTTGGGAGTCGGGACCCAAGATTGGGTCTTGTTGACAGCAGTGGAAACAGCAATGCAAATTGTAAATAATAAAGTGCAACTGAGCGTAGATAAGATTGACAGCTTCCATATCTTTTGTTGTTGACGTCAGATGCCATTGATAGGTCGCAGAGAGCATGACACTAATTTAGACACTTTCAGCATGTTAATAATTGTGCATATTGTTTGGTCTGTGCAGTTCATGGCAATGCATTTCAGTGTGTGATTTGAGGGATGTTTTTCTTTACTTGTGTTGGAGTCACCAATTGATATCCAATGTAAAGTGTGTCGTAAATCAAAACCAGTTGAGAACCATCCACATCCAGTTTGCCGGCAACAACAGATTATTTTCAGACTCTGGTCAACTTTAAATTTTGGGCTATTTTGCTTCCATAACTTGTCTTCTTTCAGACTGGTGGAAAGAAAACACATTCAAGTGTTTATTTTAGTACACTTGGGCCTGGTTTCACAGACAGGGCTTAGGTTAAGCCAGGATTAGGCCTTAGTTTAATTAGAACATTTAAGTAGCTTTTATAAACGCGCCTTAAATAAAAACATTACTGGTGTGCATATTGAGACAAAACAATGGCACTGACATATTTTAAGATATGTCAGTGCAAGTTGCTTTCAGTTAAAACGGCTCAAACATGCATTTTAGTCTGGGACTAGCTTAAGCCTTGTCTGTGAAACCGGGGGATGATCTATTTGTGTATGTAGATTTCAATTATAATACATATCTATAAAGGCAGGTTTCTCAAAATTTTTTTTTTTTTTTCTGCCACTGAGTCAGAAATATCATCTTCAGTATTTTTACACTTTTATTCCTATCTATATTCTGAAGGTTTTTGCTCATATATCATTTGCATGGTTTACTGTATATAATATTTTATTCCTTAAACAAGGTGAAATAATATTTTTAAGGTTGTTGACAGTATTTATGTAGTGATAAAATCCCCTTCGTAAGAACCTTATCTCTAATATATCAACAAAAATGAAATCCAATGTTTTTAATCTAATGCTCAGATTTACAGGTGAAACTCGAAAAATTTTAATATCGTGCACAATTTATAATTTGGATGATTATGGCTTACAGCTTATGAAAACCCCAAATTCAAAATCTCAGAAAATTTGAATATTACATGAAATCAATCAAATAAAAAAAAAGATTTTAAAATACAGAAATGTCGGCCCTCTGAGAAGTATAATCATGCATATGTATATAGTTATATATACTAAATATATTAGTTTCACCTTTTAATTTGAATTACTGAAATACACAAACTTTTGCACGATTTTCAAATTTTTTCGAGTTTCACATGTAGGCAAATGACGGCGTATTTAATTCGATAATTAATCATGAACATAATATTTCAGAAAACTTGTAATACCAAACAATTGTCTTAGTGTACTGCGAGAACTCAACTGGGAAAAGTATGGTGATATCCATTAGCTAATTTCACCCGTAGTGTCTTAACTTCATTTAAGTCTGATTGACCTCATTTTAAAAGATTTTAACAAAGTCCACATTGAAAATCCCCACATTGGTGCTCCACTTCTGCACAGCCTTGAGAGGAAAGGGTTAAAATAAGCCGATAGATCAACGGGTGCAATCAATAGCTGTTTTCCCAAACCAGCTCCTCGTATTTGCATATTTGACAGAGTAAACGTGCGTCTTCACTTGCCAGCAGAGAGAGATTATTAACATTTTTGCACTCATCCTGTGGCCGCATGTACAAAGCATACTTTCACTGGAATGTTCCTGCTCTCAGATGGATGAGTCAAAAGACGACAGCATGGATAAGAGCAGCGCATCCCAGAGGAACATGACACATTATGTTTGAGTTCTCCTCAGAGATGGTGGTCGTAGAGAAGAGTGTAAATGTGTAGAGCAGCTCAGATCATTCAGGATCATTCAGAGAAAAGTGTGAGTTCATCTTGAGATCTCAGACAGAAGTTTGAGATCTGAAACTGAAGGAGACACATGTGAGGTCGCTGGGGTCATTCTCTCAGGAGAAACATCTGAGAACTGAGATACTTAGTCCAAAGTCTATTTCGCTCTCCATTGAATCTTATTGCTTTCTAAGAAAACATTGAGAAATTACTGTAAAGGGCTTTCGTTTCTGATTGGTCTTTCCCATAATATGTAGCTTGTAAACAATCTGTTTGGGTGTTGTTATCTTGAGTCAAGAAGATTAACACTTTAAAACCACCGGTGACGCACTGCCATGAGAACTAGCGAGTTGATTATAAGTAGGTTAGAATCACTCACCCCCAAATAAGTGACAAAGCCAGGATTGTGTTTCTTAACTTCTTATCTTTTTTAACCATTCTTGTGATGTGATGTCACAAGCAAACCGCCATGAGATGATTTACTTTTGACCCTTTCCCATAATTGTTCTTTATATGTCATTATGATGGAGAAGTGGTGCCTCCAACAAATGTATCTTCGATTGCAAACACATAATTTAAGGAAAAACGGTATGGGGATGATTACAGTATATTCTTTACTGAAGAAGTTCAGTGATTTTAACATAACTTTTTTAGCAAACAAAACTACATAAAACGCTACAGTTATTTGGTCAACCGTATTAAATTAAGTTGCCTTAGCATATAAAATTAAAGTTATATATTAAAATACAATATAGGGGTGAATACAGGCTGATTGGGACACTTTTTGCCATTGAGATGACTGGGAAAAAGCGTCCCAATCTCAAATAGAGTTTTTAAAGCTTTATGTTTACAGTAAAGTTCTAGTAACAACTCCTACCAGTTTTTTATAGTTAATTTTGAATCAGTTACTCTTGTCTGAAGAGGCTGATGATACTGGGGTTAAATGACTTGACGTGAAGCTTTGCAGCCGGTGGCAACAAACCTCTTAAGTAAAGAAAAGTCTTTAGTGATCATATATCGGATCTTGAATCTTGAACGTTTCATACATATGTACTATAGCCTGGTTTCCATTACAGATTTGTACAAAAGTTTTGCGATATTTTGTCGATAAAAAACTATTGCGAAATGACGGCGTTTTGGAAAAAAATATTTTGGCTGCTTTTTCAAATTGCTTCATTAAAATGAGCTTAAGCAACACAATTGCTATATATTTTGTCAAAACTTAATTTGATGGTGTTCAATCTGCTTAAATATGTCAAATTTAAGTTTAATTAATCCGTTTGTGTTGGATAACATGAATGATTTGTGTTGCATTAACTGAGACTGGGCGGTGCTTGTTAGTTCCCAGCATGCTTTGCATATAGTTGAATTAAGAGAGAATAAATGTTGTAATTAAGTGTAATTTTATGTGTTTTTGAGAAAATGAGGAAAGGGGAAGACTTGATAGTGTGTAATTGTGTTTAATTTTAAATTACATTGGAATTGAACCATTTAAATTACAGTGGGTTGCCATTGTGGAGAAGAGTGGAGCATTTGGTTAGTCTGTGGACTGATTCAAATAAGTTCAATGTTTGAGGCTGAAAAAGCATATAAATCTTAGAATTTAATATGTTAATAAGTGCTGCTATTATCTAGAAATTCATGTAAATTCTACACACTTTAACTTTACAGTGCAGATTTAAATGAACTAAAGCATGTTCACTAAACTTAACCGGTTTAAGTTACAGGGAAGTAATTCCATTGATTTGGTTGGGCATTACTATTTCACATAGATTCTTTCTCATTCAGTTGTGTTGTCACAACACAAGGAGCTTACATAGATTAAACAAATTCCATTAATATGAATAAAAAATAATTTGCTTGCTGTCCATAATTGAATGAAAGTTAGTTTAAAGAGTAATTTTTTTGAGTGTAAAACATAATTTTTCCTCTCGTGATAAGTCATTCCAAAAATCATGGCGACGGATGTTGGTAGGTAGGTTTACATATCCAGCCAGCGCTCTAGCCATTATTTTAAATCTAAGGACACGTAGGCGTGTTATCCAAGCTTTAATGGCAAGGAAAGCTTCTTATACTTGGGAGCGTCACATATGAGGTTTTTCTGCGAGATTATATGACACGATTTCACAGAGGAACTGTGGATTCAGAGTGATCATGTGACTTTTATGTTCACCAGCTGACCTGTAAATGCGACTTTTTTACAATATATGGGAGTTTTTGCAAAATTGACTCCATTGGGCATATTTTGAATTTTGAATTTCAATTTGTGTAATTTGAAGGGCAATGGAAACACAGTTAGTGATGACTCAAGCATTAGCGCATTGCCAAGAGACCTATTTTATTTTACATATTCATGTAGCCTATATATACCGTGTACTGCTTAAAGCTAAAATAGTATACTAAATGGGAAAGAGTGAGCAAAACACTTTGAACAATTCAGGCCAACTGAAACCAATTTCCCCAAATCGTATTTTAATTCGATTTCAAATAATGTATTTTGTGAGTTTTTAGACTATAAATAACTAAGTGGATTTTAGTCAGATTTCTGCTGCTTGTCTGAACAAAGCCTACACAGTCAACTCTCACTACTAAACGGATTCAAAGAGCCAGTAAACTGCCCGACTCATAGCTGATGAAACCCTCGTCCTCCATGACCCCGACCAAGCTACTTAAAGCCTCGGGTAAATTTGCTGAAGCTCTTGACCTTAGATACTGTGTCCCGTAGGGCACATACACCCTATTTAGGGTGCAGTGCCTTTCGGAAACAAGCAGAAATCCAGCTGGTCTTATCTTATCATGTTATGAGTAAGCAAACAGGAGCACAGAGAATGTCAGCCTGCACATTACCCTACACACATCAATCCTCCTGAGAACTGAAGAGCTCACCAACCCATCAGTTTGATGTGAGAGTAAATTGTAAATATATTTGGGCTTGAGGTTCTTTATTGCACCTTATTTTCCAGTCGTTTAGTTTTTTCTTCCACCGAGATTTTCTGCCATTTGACGTCTGTTAGTGGTAGAAATTTGAACCGAGGAAATACCCATCAGACTGGAATCTTGATGTTGTTTTACACAAGGTTAAAAACATTCCCATAAATCTGCCCGCCATGATGACTAGATCATGCCTTTTAAAATGAATCATCCCCCAATGAAATCAAAATTGGAGTTTTGTGGTTTCATAAAACTTAAATTTTCTGGATCACTGAATTCATTTATGTTCCATCCATCCATCCATCCATCCATCCATCCATCCATCCATCCATCCATCCATCCATCCGACGCAGTTGCTAAGGTGTTTTGTCTAGTTGCTAGGGTATTTTGGGGGTTATTTATAGTCAATCTATTTCTATTGATCTAGAAGGAAAATAGAAGAAAAAATAAGCTAATCTGAATGACTGTGTTTACCTACACTGGAACTGATAGGTGTTGACAGTGTTACTCGACCCATTCAACGCCATTTGGCATTGTGCCGGGGTTGCCCAAGTCTGTGGTTTCCACATGGCTAGTTTTAAACTGTTGCTGCGGGTTATTTTTTTTCCCCATGAGTAAAAGGTTTATTTGACTGAAATAGATGTATTGAGATATTTTAAAAGGATGAAGTCTTCCAAATGTTTTGGAAGAACTCCCGCTACCCATTTCCAGTGTCACACAAAAGTGACTCAGTGTTATTATGAGCTCATCGCTGCTGGTTGTTATGATGGGGCTTGTATAAGTGACAACAGCTGACAGTCCTTCACAGTGATCGCTTCTTGATGTTTAGCCAACATGTTTATTCAAATCACTCAGCTCTCACTTAGGTCTTTACTATACTTGATTTTCTAAAATATAAGCAGACGCCTGTGCATAAACCAGACTGCTGTTTGGAAAAGGTCTTGACACATTAAAGCTCTGAGTTATATGATTTTAATACAAACTGGACACATTATCATGCCCTTACTGATGGAATGGTCTAATGATCTACTGGTTGCCAGGGCATTACTATGCAGTTGCTCAGGTGCTCTAAATAGTTTTTAGCATAGCTGAAAGTGAAAGTGAAAGTGACTTTCCGGTTCTGGAATCAAACCAGCAACCTTTGGGTTGTACCAGTCAGACTCGCTAACCATTAGCCCACGACTAACCCAAGGTTGCTAGGTGGTTGCTAGGGCGTTGCTAGGGTGTGCTGAATAATTTTTAGTTAATTGCTGTGCGCTTGCAAATGGTTTCTGGCTTTTTGTATTGCATTGGTATGTGGTTTACTAGGTTAGGATTACTATAGTCTTTCGTAGCTTCAAACTGATGATAGAAGGTCTGGACTCCATCGCGGCTTTCATTTGCCAAGGACCATCTGACCAACATGTAAAGCAACCAATCACATTTTGGTTTGTTCCGTGTCATGTTTAGGGGCGTGAAAATATAAATTCGATGTCTCTACGATTACAGACCGGCGTGAAATGATTAATTCAAGAATGTTGTGCAAGTTTACTACAACAATGGAGCCGCAAACTTCACATACTTTTGAAAATCCTGTGTTTAGTTGATCCTGGTAAGAGCTCATTGTCACAGTTGTGAACACAGCGGCTTGCTTTTTCCATAAGGGGGTCTGACATCACGGTATCTTTGTTTCCAGGCGGACCGTTAAAGAACGCAACACACATGTCTCCTGGAAATCCTGTAGAATTCAACCAATAAAATGACGACTTCGAAACTCCTGAAGTGTTTCCCATTTTGTGTGCCATATGCATCAGGCGTTCACTAGAGCTACTAGAGCTTTGACAGGTGACTGCTAGGGCATTGTTATGTGGTTTAAAGGACGTGTCAACTTGCTTTTATGCATTGATGTGCACATTTAATGGTCTTTTAGGTAGTTTTAAGAGCATTGCTATACAGTTGCAAAGGTTTTATTTTATTGCAGTTATTAAAGGATACTGGGTGGTTAGTAGGGTCTTCTGGGTGTATTTTAGTTTCTTGCGATGGCATTGCTTGGCAATTGTTTAAGTCAAAGTCGAATGAGCCCACCCTAAAGTCTAGAACCAATCCTAAACCTTGCCTCACCAAACACCACTGATAAATTCTTGGATCATATCTGGGAACATTTTGACTTCCAGATGCTTGACGTATTTCATAGGCACGTTGTTTGACTTTGTTGGCCTCTCCTCATCATGGTCAAGTTTAAAAGCATTGACCGTTCCCTCAAACCGCGCCAGACCCGAATGGCACGTTGACTCTTGGGACAAATGTTGTAATGCTTGTTCTTTGAGCACGGGAGTGAAGTTACAAACACCCGACCACATATTCCCTGCTTTTTTCCTCTGGTGGAAACTATATCCAGATTTGATCTCTGTTTCAGTCTTTGCCACAGTACAATATCCGAGTGCTCTCAATGACCTGCCCGAGCCTGTTTTCTAGGGATGGTTGTTTTGCCCTTCGCTGTGTTTTCTCAAATGACGTCAACTTCCTTGAGTTCCTTGAGTGTAACACTAAATTTACGAGCGTGTTGTGCAACCACAAATTCTTCCGCTTGATAAAAGACGGTGGAGAAACTGTAGCCTGGGGACAGTTTCTGTGCTTCAGTCAAACAACAGATACGTTTTAGTGCTTCCCTTGTTATGATCGCCCTTTGACTTATTTCAATGAGTTCCCGTACGACACGTTCTGTTCAGTGCCGTACACTGAAAAATCAACACAATCTGGAGTTTGTGACTCGTGTGCTAAAATTGTTTTTATGGGACAGCTGCTTTGCATTAAGTTGTAAACAGCTATCCAATAATTCCCAGCATGCAACAGGATGGCCTGTAATTGTGTCTTGTATATTTAGTAGGGTTTGCTTAGGCAGATAATTATGGTTAGGGTTTGTTATCAAGCCCTAACCTTAAGTATTTCAGTGTGTATTTTGTCCAGCATGTTTTTGCACATTTTCTAAGCTATTGATTAGAGCTGCACGACTCTGGATAAATTGAGAATCATGTTTTTTGTTTCAAATAGAGATCACGATTCTGAACAGACAACTAAACAAAATAACATGTAATTTACTAGTGGCTCTGACAAAATGTTAATTTCTGCAGTCTTTTTATAACTTTTAATTCATTTGAATTCATTATAAAAATAAATTAAAATAATCTGTTTGAATGAATGATTTAGTGACTCACTTTTCATTGCTGGATAAATCAGGATTTCTCACTGAATCACTTGAATGAATGATCCAATGATAAATTATTTTTTTTAACAGTCACTTGTCAAGTTGTTATCGATGTAATCGGTACAATCGTTATTTGAAGCACCGAGTTACTTTCAATATGTAATTTGCTCTATTTTAATCCCTTTCGTAGACATCAGTGTTTATATCCGAGTGATAAACTTTAATCCCAGTTTCGGATAGTTAAATTCCCTTATGTCTCAAAAACACATAACATTACAATAATAATGAATGTAAACAACTTGCATAGCTCTAGTTGTACCACCTGACTGCTGCAGATTCATTTCGGCATAGTGTTGACATAGAAATGCATAACTTCGAACAGTGGCGGTTCTACATTGAATTACACCCTGGGCGAGACCCCCTTCGATCTCGTGTTTTAGTTAAAACCGAATTATTGTTAAGCATAGCAAGAATCATAGCAAAAAGGCTAACAAATAAGAGTTATACCCACCAATTAATATTGCCCCTTCATTCATGACATGGATACCGTAATCATACAGAGAAAACATAGTTGCATACCTTTATCTTTCGCTCGTTTCTAAATTGGGCACCTGATGGCTTTGACCTTTCTTGTCCATCTCTTATTTGGCACTCGACATCGACAATCAACAGATTTCCCCTGATCCCCCCCATACCAACTGTCACTCACGACGAGTCACGACCAGAACAGAAGTCAAGACTAAACCAATTCACCTTAGTGGTGGTGACCAAGTAATCGTTTTGTATTACCTATTTTTATTAGCCAAGACAATTCAGAAAAACAAAAATGTGCAGGAAATATAGAGGCCTGTATTTATAATATTATGAATGAAATGTTATTCATAAGAAATACTCTTATGAAGTTATTCATATTTGGAAGAAAGTCGAGGTGTGACTGACTTAGATAACTATACTATATGGGATCCCCCCCCCCCTGTCCGTTCCATTTGGGAGAGACCCAGAGGTGAACTGTCATCCGCGCCCGCGCCTCCGCGCCCCCTCCCCTTTCCCCTTCTCAAACAAACAGCTTCTGTGCACGGCATCTTCTCAGGGGCGCCTGCAGCTGCAGGGGGTGCAAATTTGTCAATTCCCCACACAGTGAAATGATAGATAATAGAAAACCGCTTCGCGGCACAGATTTTTTTATTTTTTATTTTATTTATTTTTCTGCTCGTGCCGGCGACGCCGCCCCCCCAAAAATGCCGCCCCGGGCGATTGCCCGGTTCGCCCGTGCCAAAAACCGCTACTGACTTCGAATCTTGAGGACGTGAGCAGCATCTCGTTACGGCTACAGCTGATGTCTGCAGATGTGCGGAGGTATGGAAATGCATACGTTGACAGGTACCGGTAGATAGGACATCGTATCATTGCATTCGGACCAAATGCAATGATTGGCAAACATTTTTTTGTTCCTAAGTGTATTGAAGGCTGTAGAATGCACTGATTGCTATTACGGTTCTAAATCACCTTAGAGTATTAATACACAATTAATGTCCAGTAACTAGGAGAGGAGTAAAGAAACCAGAGTCAAAGATCAAATTCACTCACTGTATTGATTGATAGTTTCTCACAATGTCAACAAAATGTAAATATCACAATAAACAGCGTAGGCCTACGATCCATAGGGGCATCGTTATACAGACGCTCTCTGTCACTTAAGCGGCCATGATAAGGGTCTGTTGCTGGTTGATAAAAAACATCATGAGACCGCATACTGGACCGCAACATTGGTGGGTCATCTGCACATTGCTGACGGGTATCAGACAAACGAGGTGGGCGCCGTGGAACATTAGCATCATAATGATGATCATACCGTGGCAAGTCATTCTTACTACTATGTGGATCATTATACGAAGGAGTCGACATACCTGAATTAGACGGACTATCACTAAGCCTGCCTGTTCTCTTTAGACTGTCTGTAAGCTCCTCAATGAGAATCTCGCTCACAACTGCGAACTGTAAGGAGGGATTCATCTCTATGTGGCACCAAAGGAGTATGTTCTGTCTGGCCAGAGTTTCCATCACCCTGAAATGACTCCTGCATACTAGTAGACTTTGGTGTAGATGACACCACAGCTCCTTCATTCGTAAGCCGTTGCTCAGATAATGAAACCTGGGAAGCTAGCACAGGAGAGTTAACAATCATATCAGATATGCGTTGCATGTCCTGCCTCATTCGCCTGTTTTCCTCCCTCATTTCACGCATAAAACCAAGCATATCAGACTGCTCATCTGCAAATGCTAACTGTTTCTGAGGATAACTAACCTCATAGTCACTCAAATGTGTTGGCCGTCTTGTTTCTCTACGAGGACGTACAACCTCTGGCTCTATAGCTTCCTCACTAGTTCTGGACATCATCGCTAAGGTGGTTATAGCTCTGGCTCGAAGGACCATAAAATGTATTGAAGGCTGTAGAATGCACTGATTGCTATTACGGTTCTAAATCACCTTAGAGTATTAATACACAATTAATGTCCAGTAACTAGGAGAGGAGTAAAGAAACCAGAGTCAAAGATCAAATTCACTCACTGTATTGATTGATAGTTTCTCACAATGTCAACAAAATGTAAATATCACAATAAACAGCCTACGTAAAATAAACAAACAATAAAAACAATGTGGTTATATTCAAACGATACAATTATATTAAGAGAGGGCAACGAATTGGTGGTAATAAGCAAGTGTACTCAGTTTTAAGAAGTCCCAAGTATTCCAGATGAAGTCCACTTAATGGAAGAAGGGTGCAGAAACGTTGGTCCTCAGACGCGATGCCGTCCGGTCCTGATAGGGTTAATATGATGATGTTCAAAAGGGCCTGTAGCTTCGTGTGCTGTGATGTTCAGTGTGTGTTTGTGTGATGGGTTTGTGTGATATGGTCAGCTGGATAAATGTAGATAAACGTGTGTGGTTCTATAATAAAACAAACAAACTCAATTAGTTTCTGTTACAACTCTTACAATAAAAATGCTGCGTCATTATCACTTCACGTGATTGAACGTGAAAGACATCACAAACTTGTGATACAGGTCAGAGTTTCCGCTAGAAAAAAATGGTGCCGGTCAAAGTGACCGGCAGAGATTTCGTTTTCCGGACATTTTGATGATATGCCGGTCAATTGCCAATTAGTCAAGTTGAGGAAAACTGGAGGCAGGCTATGTAACTTAAAAAAATGACATAATCAGGCCGTATAGAACGCAACATGTTTATTAGCCTAACTTTCAAATAGACGGAAAAAAAAAACATGAACGTCCGATTGGCGTCAATCAACGCCAATTGTTTTTACTATGGTTTCACATTCATAGTTTAACAAACCAATCCCCCTTCCCCACATAAAATATCTGAATATCTCGGTGTAAATAGCCGCATTTCCATTACAGATTTGCGCAAATGTTTTGCGCTATTATCTAAATATCGATAAAAAACTATTGCGAAATGACGGCGTTTCCATTAACCGATGTTATATGCGACTAAACGTCCTTTTTTCTCTCACGATAAGTCATTTAAAAAATCACGGCAACGGACGTTGGTTTATATAATATCACTGCCACCGCATTAGACATTATTATTATGATTAATGGAAGGAGACGTGGCGTGTTATCCAAGCATTAATGGCAGGGAAAGACCCTTGTACTGCGAACGACACATAAGGAGTTTCTGGGTGTTTCGCCCTCATTTCTGCTCCGAGGTTTTGATTGTGGCATTTATTTGAGATTTAGAATCCAGTATTCCTATAGGCTAATTATTGTTTCTTTTATGAATTTAATAAAGCACTCTGTCTCGTATTCTGTCCAAACAATCCACGTAGGCTACTTTTGTCCATTCGTTTTTCCTTTTTTAACCCGTAATTGAAAAACGAAAAATGAACGGTTGTTGTCTTTTTAAAACGCAAAGTTGAACACCAAAATTTTAATTTGAACTGGCTACACAAACTGCTGCGCAAAAAAGTAAATACCGACGCATTTTCTGATTTTTGTTTATGACTTTTTGCCCCTTTATTAAACATTTAACATATTCACAAATTAATATGGAAAACATGTCGATTTTACTGGTTTTCAAAGGCCAAATTAGAACCTGGAATTGATGTTTTTCCCGCAGTGCTGAATGAGAAGAGCCATTAATAGCCTATTATAAATAAACTATTGTTTTCTAAGTGTCGGCTAAAATCACATCTCCATCTCCGCTGTTAAGCAGATGCGCTTTTAGAGAGAAATGCACCTTTCATACAGATTAGGTACATAATCAGAAGGTATTAGCTTTCGATTCGAATTTGTTCGTTTTAAAGTGGACATTTCAAGCTTTAGCCTACATAGGCTATATTTTGTTTCAATTCTCACGCTCCAGTTTATGGAGATCATGAAAGTGCGTCTGATTTTTTATTTTTTATTTTACAAAAGCACAACGTTTTCTTGTTATTGTGAGTTTACACAAATAAAAGTAGTTGAGAATAATGTATTATTATTTTCTGTATGACCAGAAATGACAGAGTATTTTAAGTTGTTTCCACTGTTAATAGGAGAATGCAAGTGGTCACGCCCGCGCCTCCGTGCCATGCAGTGCGCGCTCCACACTCAGCTTTGTTCCTTTTTTGCATAAAAGCGTCTTCTAAATATAGCTTATTAAATGTTATAATATAATAAAATAATATAAAATGATTATTATTTGCGTAGCTATACATGGACCTCAAACACACCGCGTCTTCTAAGTCAGGTGACTGCAAATGCGCAAATAGTTTTTGCGAAATTAACGTGTTTCCATTGTGCGTATTTTTAATTCGCAATTTCAATTTGAAGGGTAGCCTAATGGAAACGCGGCTAGTGTCTCTCCGCAACTTGCAATGCGCATAAGCCGCGTAACCTTGTTCTCCGCAAGGCGACTTCGCTGCTTCGTCTTGATCCGATTCTGCTTTTTCTCCGGTGGTGGTGGAGCTGTCTGGACATCTGAGGCTTCAGGCGTTCCTGATTCACCATCGTCCGTCGCGTCTGGCCTCTGAAAAAAGCTTTTACGGCTAGTCTGCCTGGGCCTGGCCATATTTGAAACGTCTCACTCATTCGTTCGTTGTTTAGGTCTATATTACAGCCGTTAGGCGTGCGCTTTATTTGAAATGCAGCATGCGATGTTGTTTAATAACTTTCAAACGGTAGAGCCTGTTCCTTTATAAAAGCCAAAGGTCGGTGTATTTTTTTTTAATACATTTTAGGCTTATTCTCAAATTCAGATTGTGTTAGGGGGGCGGGATTATTAGGTAATTTTAATCGGACAATTTGACCGGAGAGATTTAATTTTGTCGGACATTTCATTTTTTTTCCGGCCAATGTCCGGTAATTACCGGACAACGGAAACCCTGATACAGGTATAATATAGCAGCTGTTCTTTTATGACTGAATAAATATCTTATTGATGCATTAAACAGAATATCAAACAATGATTATTAGACAAAATAAATGTAAGATAAGCACTTACAGTCTGCAATGACGCACGCGCGAGTATTCACCACAGAAATCCAACAACCTCAGGAGCGATCACACAACATCAGCCGCCCATCACATATGAAATACCAAACTGCTCACCAGCTATATTATCGATCTATAACTTTATGGCCTTCTGATGCACCTTAACTCGTCTCGTTTGCTCATAATAACCATAGACAGTATATAAACTGGACACAGCGACCCCATAGGTTTCAACGGAGAAAAGTGAAGCGAATTAGAAGCACTCATTTCCTGATTGCCGAGCGAACTGCGCAGACTCAAACTGAGCTTGACGACGTGGATGTGACGTGAGCAGCCTGTCTGACAGTTGTAAGTCTTCTAGGAGCTGTGCCAAGAGAAATCTGAATCATTCCCTTCCGAAACTTGCAGAGACGGAGAGCGTGAGTAGGAGCTGTCCATGAGCTAGGAGCAGGAGCAACTTTATGATTCTCTATGGGCTTCTCCCTTGACTTTATCGGACTTTATGCCTCCACGTCCCCCCGATTTACTGCGAGCTTCTCCTCCTGTCTCTACGGTAGTCGCGCGGTTATGACGCAATCATTAGCCTGTTTTTACAAAAACTGCTTCTACGTGGCCATAACGTAAGATACAAGGTAATGGAGCATTTTATACATTGTCGTGTTTCTTTAGAAATAAATAATGGACAAATGGAGTCTTTAAACGCCTCAGATGTAAAGTTATTCGCTGTCAAAGTGACGCCAAAATGAATGGGAGTCAATGGGATGCTAACAGCAGGTGAAGGCTTGTTAGCCAATGGCGGCCGCCGGGGGTGGTACGGAAATCGAGAGCTCGATTACCCCCCTGATAATAACTCGCGCCACATTTCTTCACTCTTTCCTCCATTGCCGCGTATATGCGATCTCGTGTCATTCTCACAGAACTCGCGAGCCTTCCGATTCAAACTCCGCCTACTCAGCAGACACAACACTTCAAAAGAACACTGTACAACTATACTATACTATAATAAGAACATAAATATAACAGGACCATGGCCTTTTGCACAGCCGCCCCCAAATTTGGTATGCAAATTTGCCATTAGTAGGGTCTATGAGGAAGTCTCTGAGTCTGGGGGTAATATTGGCAATTCAATCAACTTAGCTACTGGTCTTGTGTACGTTTGATCTTTCACTTTGACCACTGCTGTTCTGACTCTCCCATCTGAACTTGGAATGACAGAAGAGACAGTACCAACTCTCCAGAGCGCTCTTGGAATCTGCTCGTCAACGATGAGTACTACAGTACCAACTGCAATATTCTCTTTCTCTCTGTGCCATTTCTGCCTTGACTGCAATGTGGGTAAAAAGTCATGAATAAAATGCTTCCAAAAATGATCACTCAGAACCTGACTATGTCTCCATCTTTTCCTACTGAGTAATTCTGGGTCTGAATAGACAACTTGAGGCAAGGAGGAGTCAGGCCGCCCCATCAGCAAGGAATTTGGCGTTACTGGGTCTGGATCTGCGATGTCGCTAGAGACATAACCCAAGGGTCTAGAATTAAGGATACTCTCAACCTCGATCAGAATGGTTCTTAATACCTCTTCGGTAACTGTCTGTGCGCCTAAGGTGGTTCTCAAGGCTGTCTTTACAGACCTCACTTCTCTTTCCCACGAGCCGCCAAAATGAGGTGCACTTGGTGGATTGAACCGGAATCTGATTTGTTCTTTGGCCAACTGGTCTCTGATACTGGGCTGAATCTGAGAGAAGGTGTCCTCCAGCTCTTTACATCCACCTCGGAAATTTGTTCCCTGATCCGAGAGAAGCTCATAGGGTTTCCCTCTTCGGGCAATGAAACGCCTGAGTGACAGCAGGAATGAATCTCCATCCATGTGATCCAATAGGTCAAGATGTACGGCTCGAGTAGTGAGGCACTTGTATACGATACCCCACCTTTTCTCAGTGCGCCGGCCCACCTTCACCATCAGTGGTCCAAAACAATCTACTCCGGTGGAGTAAAAAGGAGGTTTACACAATCGCAGACTTGATGGGGGCAGAGGTGGAAAGTAACGAATTACATTTACTCGCGTTACGTAATTGAGTAGTTTTTTTGTGTACTTCTACTTTTTCAAGTAGTTTTTAAAATCTGTAATTTTACTTTTACTTAAGTACGTTTTGTTTGAAGTATTGTACTTCGCTACATTTTAAATCACATCCGTTACTGAGTAAAAAAAAAAAAAAAATTATAATAATAATTTACAAAGTTTGAAAAAAAAAAAAAAATCGCGCTCCGGAAACTGCTACATTGATTGAAGGGCGGGAGAACAAACGTGCAAAAAAGGTGACGCTGACTCAGCTGGAAGAGAAACGCCCTCGAATTATTATGAAGCGAACCATGGCCAGAAGGCTATGTGAATATACTTTAGATCTAGGAAAAACGCGTGGTTAGATATCCAATTTGCTGAAAATGTGGACGCAATGTGGCTCTAAAAGGAGGAAACATAGACCATCTATCCATGCAGATAAAGGTATGTCCCGTTTGCAGAGCGCATCCCCGAATCCAGTCATGCAAATGGCATTAACATGCAGATGTCACGTAAAACACGCAATGATGTAGGCCATATGAATAAATTGATATTATAGCTGTACAATCAATCCAATCGCGACATGGTCTCAAAGCGCAAAAAGACTGCTGTGTAAATGTTCTGTGTGCCTGTGTGAACGAGCTGCTCCGGTTTGTCTACTGCATACTCAAGTATGCCTGATGCTCGTTGTGTTTTCGGCGTCTAACAAACAATATGAGGACATGATTTAATGAATGAACATTTAGAGAGCTGCTCTGAGAGAACGCATAATACACTCTGCTGAAACAGATCTTCACTACCTGTCAAAATAAAAATTTGGTTTAACTAGGAGAAATTAATATCAGAAATATGTTACTATTGTAGGCCTACAATAGAACATACTTATCAAAATAATAACAATAATATGAATAATAATACAAATATTATTTAAGGAATATATTTTTTCACCCAAAAATGGAAATTAGCCCATTATTTACTCACCCTTAAGTCATCCTAGGTGTATATGATATTCTACTTTAAGACTAATACAATTGGAGTTATATAAAAAAAATATTTTCCAAGCTTTATTATAATGGCAGTGAATGGCCGTTTCTGTTTTGAAGTCCATAAAAGTGCTTCTATGCATCATAAAAGTGCATCTATCAATGATAAAAGTACATCTATCCATCATAAAAGTGCATCTATCCCTCATAAAAGTGCATCTATCCCTCATAAAAGTGCATCTATCCATCATAAAAGTGCATATATCTATTATAAAAGTGCATCTGTCCATCATAATAGTTAACCCATCCATCATAAAAGTGCTCCACATGGCTATGGGAGGTTAATAAAGGGATTCTGAAGCAAAGCAACGAGTTTGTGTAAGAAAAATATCCATATTTACTATAGCTTCCGGCTCTAAAGCGCAATTTATGCGAGTAATGAGACGTACTGCTGATATTTACGCTACACAACGCTACTTCAACGTCATAAGTTACGCAAGTTGTGCTTTAGACGCAAGTAGACTCGGTATGGCTGTGTGGCCGGAAGCTAGAATTGTACATTGTAACATATTAAATATGTTTGTTTGTTTTTTTATGAGGAAAACTCATTGATTCGCTTTAGAAGGCCTTTATTAACCCCTCAGAGTACTTTTATGATGAATAGATGCACTTTAAAGGACTTTTTTTTAACATAACTCTGATTGTATTTGTCTGAAAAAAGAATGTCATATACACCTGATGACTTAAGGGTGAATAAATCATGGGCTAATTTTCATTTTTGAGTGAACTATCCCTTTAATACCATAAACCGTAATATTTTCTGAGACAATATCATACTGTGAAAATCTCATACCATTACAACCCTACACGGGAGAAACCCCCGCTGTTAAAAAAGTTACTCAGTAACTTTTACTCTGAGTACATTTTAAATGAGCTACTTTTTAGACCAGTAATTTTACTTGTACTTAAGTAAAATTTTATTCAAGTAGTAGTACTTTTACTTGAGTAGAATATTTTATTACTCTTTCCACCTCTGGATGGGGGTAAGTCTGACATTCTAGGAATCATTGGTTTGCCTCTCCACTTGTTACACTCAAGACAGTGGTGCTGATGTCTTCGAATAGCTTCTCTTCCCCTCAAAATCCAAAACTTACGCCGCAGCTCGGCATACACCCTGCCGGCTCCCGGGTGGTGCAATTGTTCATCGTAATGCTTGATTAGAAGCTTCACCACGGGATGATTCTGTGACAGAACGATAGGGTGTAGAACTGCATCACTCAATCCATGACACCTACGAAGTCTTCCTCCTACTCTAATCAAGTCTAGCTCTTTGTCATACTCAGGAGCAAGCTTAAGAAGTCGGCTATGTGCAGAAATGTCTTTCCCTCCCTTGAGTAAAGCAAATTCGTCAGGAAAGTCTTGCATCTGACATTGTCTAAGGATAGACAATTCTGCCTTCTGAAACGCATCTGCACTCAGTGAATCTGTGTTGCCAGCCGCCCCATGAAGAACTCGCGCTGTAGCCTCTATTAACTCAGTATAGCTACTAAATTGACTAGGATCAGGTTCAACTTGCAATTGATGTTCAATCAACGAGCCGCAAAACACAGATTTCTTAAGTTCCTGAACTTCTTCGGGGGCCTTTGTTTCTGGTGCCTTAGGCCAACAGCTGCTAGACTGCATCAAGAAAGCTGGTCCTTGTTTCCATCGCGTTTCTTCAGCTAGCTGAGCCAATGACAACCCTCGCGTTATATCATCCGCAGGATTGGCTGCAGAATCGACATAACGCCAAGCTCCAGGGTCAGACAACTCTTGAATTTCTGTGACTCGGACTCCTACGAACACTCGGTATCTGCACGAATCAGACTGTAGCCAAGCAAGAACTGTAGTCGAGTCAGACCAATAGACGAATCTGGAGATATCTAGAGTTAGCTCTTTCTTCAGGACGTCTCCTAGCTGCGCTCCTGTCAATGCAGCGCAAAGCTCTAAACGAGCAATGGAGATCTGTTTCCTCGGAGCGACTCGTGACCTTGCTGCCATGAAGGCAACCTGCGTGTTCCCCTGATCATCTTCAGAACACAAGAAGGCTACAGAGCCGTACGCCTTTTCAGACGCATCACAAAAAACAGGAACGCTGCAGCTCTTGACAGGATACTGAAGACTGGAACTGTAGCATCTTGGCAGGTGGATTTGAGACAATTGTGGAAGCTCGCTCTCCCACTGATGCCAAATGTCTAGTAAGCCGGATGGTAGATTAGGATCATCCCATTCTCGTTTCTTCTCCCACAACAACTGTACGACAATCTTGGCTCTTGTGGTATACGGAATGAGATATCCAAGGTACATTTGTAGATTTAGCCAAGTACAACTTGGCTAAAGTGCGATAGATGCTCCGCATCGTAATTTCACCATCCTCCCTCTGGTAAGGTTTGTATACCAATGTGTCTGGTCTACATTGCCATATCAATCCAAGGGCATTCTCCTGCGGATTGGCCATTTCTTGACTGAGCTGAATCTCACCACTCTTCGATTTCAACTCAGCAGGAAGGTGGTGAATAACCTTGGGGATGTTACTGGCCCATTGCCTCAATTCGAATCCACCGTCCATAAGATGACACTGCAATCGGTTTACCAGCTGTAGAGCTTGAGCTTCAGTAGAGACACTCTTGAGACAATTGTCAACATAGAAGCTACGCTCCACTGTTTGACGTACTTCATCAGTAGCTTCGAGATCCACCTTTGCATGGGACTGAAGTGCGTAGGTAGCACAACAAGGGCTAAATGCAGTGCCAAATGGCAGAACTTGCCACTGATACACGATGGGCGGTTCAGATGTTTTTCCATGACGCCACAAAAAGCGGAGGAAGGGTTTATCTTCGTCAAGGAGACGGATCTGATGGAACATACCCTTCACGTCACTGCAGATGGCCACAGAATGTTCTCGAAAGCGGAGGAGAACGCCCAACAAGCTGGCACTTAACCCCCTGAGGTCTACGGTATCGCCGGCGATACCAGCTCGCTTTTTTTTTATTAGTGTAAAAGAAACTCATAAATACTCTGTTGACTTTGATTTTCCATAGGAGTTTCATACATCAATCGATTCTGTTAAATGTGTATTATTTTTGTGTATACTCACAATAAAAACAAAGTGTTGTGCTTTTTGCCAAATAAAGAAAAATAAACACGAAGCGAGTTCTGCCTTCTCTCTGCCAGTGTAGTCCATTCTGAAACGCGTCCGAAAATTAACAATAACTCAGCGAATACTCAGTCAAACAGACATACAGACACACAGGCATGAAGCTTGAATTCTCTTCTTTTAAATGAAGTAATTTATATAAAAAACAAATATTCTCATCTTGTGAAATCTGTATTAAAAGAGAGCGATTCCAGTCGAGCTCATCTCATCTCATTACGTTATAATCGGCCCCGCCCACGGAGAGCGCGCGCTATTCAAACGCAAATGGCTGAGGCAATCCTGTGAACGCCCCCATCAGCTCGAGAAAACACACAAGTTTATTTAGATCATTGTTTACACCGTCTTGCAGCGCTGTGAGGAATAATACTAATGGAAAATGTCCCTCAGAAGTGCGGGTATATCGAGGAGCGAGGTGAGGAATACAAGTAAGTTTTTTCCTTCTCACGTGAATTTCTTCACGTGGGTTTCTGTTTATGAATGAATAAACGGCAGAGATGCGCGCTGTTTACCACAGCTGGCAAAGACAGTTTAAATTTAAATCGCGTGTGTGAATGAATGATGATGTTTTAGCAAACTGCATTGCTATACTGAGATAAGTAAACATCGACTGAATGTTGAAATAAAATGTAGGCTATTTGTATAAGCAACGTATTAAACTGCAAATTAACAATATGCCCTAATATTTCATGAAAACAACGTTACAGTCAGACGAAATATGAAAGACAACATTTTGTTGACTAGATTTGGGTACAGTTTTTACTGTAAAATATACTGCCACATCAAATAAGCTTTTGTTTTGCAATTTCTATATATAAAATATTATTTTTGTCAAAAATAAAGTCATCAACTAAGATGTTAGCTGTTCCAATGTTGGTTATATTCAAACTAATGAATACATAGATAAAATGTAGGCCTATAATCATTTTTTTTTACAAAGAAAGAGTACACTTGAAATATTGTTGAAATTGTAATTATTGTTGTAATTGTAACCGTTTTAATAAAATAGCAAAACATATTTACAAGATAGATGTAAGCAAAATCTTAAATGGTCAATATAAGTCTTCTTCTAAATATATCTTTTGTCCTTGCATTGTGGCTCAGTCAGTGTCACACCTGAGTGAATGGCTAATTATGCAGAGTGGGTGTATTCTAAGGTGTAAACCACTCCTTGTTCACGCCCCCTCGCATATTGGCTTTCCAAGCAAAACCTGTTTTACATCAATTTAAATCAATGTATGGTTTTATGTGAACGATAAAGCAAGACTATTTTCACATAATTTTGAAGAAAAAACTATAGGCGACGACATCCATTAGTCAAAAGTCTTATTGCCACATATTTAGTATGTGTTTTGTGGCCTTATTTCAAAAACTTAAATTTTTAGTTTTTTCGATAACCACGCATAAACATTATTCTCTCAAAAATGAAAACATGTACATACATGTGGCTCACATATTATTGTAGTCCTGTTTGTGCTATATAGAGTGAATTTACACCTTTGCCATTAATATGTTTATAAGCAACTGAAAAAAGCACAAATGTCAGAGCATGTCAGAACACCCCCAGGGCCCAAAAAAACGCTCAGACTCCAGAGGGTTAAAGTCGGACCGGGGAAAAGATGGTCATTGAGAGACTGACCCTGATACTCAAAAGAACAATTGAAGACAATACGGTTCTTCGCATTGTGATGAACCATATGATGTGGTATGTACCATGCCTTGGAACTCGGATCACATTCTGCAGATGTCAATGGGGTGACATAACCCGCTTGCAACAGTTTCTGAATCTCTGATTCGTAAGACGCAGCCATACTAGGCTCTCTAACTAGTTTCCGCTCTGTGCTGCGTAACAGGGCCATGACTGCCTCTTTGGGTGCATTCAGAGGTGGAGGCGACTCTTTCCAGAGTAGAGGAGTGGCGTACCTTTTGACACCATTCACATCGATTCTGATGGTTTTCTCTTCTAGAAGGCGGATAGCTTCTGCATCCTGTCGTGATCGACTGACTACTTTCTCAGATTGATAAGGAAGGGTATCCAGCTGCCAAAGTTTTTCAACATGACGGAATAGCTCAGCTTCAGGAGAAACACAAGAAATGAATAAACATTCTTGAGGCTGCAAGTGAGGTTTAATAAGACTGGAGGGACCTTGCAATGTCCAGCCAAGCATGGTATGAACCGCCGCTGGACCTCCAGGAGGACCCAATCTCACTGGCTCCACAGGGGTTATCAAATGAGGGTAATCCGAGCCGATAAGTACCAAGGGCTGCGCTTCGTGGATGTCATGCAAAGGTAAATCACGGAGATGGTGATATCTTCTTTGCAAGTCAGAGATGGGGTAAGTATGTTGAACCAGGGCTAGCTCTTTTGCGGTAAAAGCACCCTTGACCGGGTAGGATTTGTCAGGGTGTGAAACAGGTGCTATGGAGAAAGATACAGATCTACCATGAATGGTATGAACATCCTGTCTCACTGTGCGCAGAGCCAAGTCTTCAATTTCACCTTGAAGGTCTAGACGTCGAGCAGCTTCATTCAACAAGATAGTACGCTCAGATCCGTCATCTAGCACAGCATAGGTTTCTAGTGACTTATCACCATTCCGAATGATTACTCGACTTAACTTCAGTAGCACTTGCTTGCCACTCGTAGGCCGATCCAAGTACAGGGTCTGAGAAGCAGGGCTTACTAGGCTTTTCTCTGATGTCTGGTTATTACCTTTACTCATCCCATCAGCGTTGGCATTGACTTCATGAAGAACATCAAGATGCCTCCGTTCACACCGCTTGCACTTCGCCTTTAACGTGCATTTAGATGAAGAATGCCCTCGCCCACAACGCCAACATCTACGTCCCGTTCTAATCCAACTCTCAATCTGCTCCTTAGTTAAGAGTTTGAAGTTGGAGCACTGATTCATGTAGTGCTGAATTGTATCACAGAACGGACAATACTTTTTCGGCTTCTCCTGTGGTCTTTCTGAGTCCATGTATTCAGTCTTTGGGAGCTCTACCAATCCTACTTTCTACTCTCTTCCATGTAAAACAGTAGTCAGCTTACGGGGCACAAAGCCAGTTCGCTTGTCTTTGTGAACACTGTGTTTCACTTGCTCAGGATAGGACCCATACTGTGTTCCTTCTACCTGCACACGAACCTCATATTCCAGCCAGTCTGCGAAATCAATCAGCGTTGGAATAGGTGTCTGAATGGGGTTAATGAATCTCTTGAAGTTAGCTCTTAGGTCGTACGGCAACTTGGCTAAGAGACGAGAAACATGAGAGCCACATTTCAGTTCAGTCCAACCTGTGCTACCTAACTGGTTTAACATTCCAACCAGTGCTCGGACACGAAGGGCAAATGCCTTGAAAGACTTCACATCCCCGCTCCTGATATTGGGCCCATCCATCAAATTAGTGATCCTTTGCAGTGCCAGTTGATGTGGCTGCCCATACATATCAGTGAGCGCTCTCATAGTGTCACTTAATGGAGTGCGACTGTGACTATACGAGTCGGCGACAAGTAAAGCATCTTCCAGCTTAAGGTGGTCCATAAGTATTTGGAACTTAAAAGACTCAGAAGCGTCTTCAGGCAGAACGTTGTTTAACGCAAGCTTAAGACGAGCAAATTCTCGAGGATCATCCTGAACGAAATGAGGGATTGTAGGAGTTGGCCCTCAATATTGCATTGGTGGTGGGTGCACCGGACGATGAATCCCAGAATGTCCAAGAGAATGGTGAGATGTACGTAACTGTCCATTATCTCGATTGTAGTCTTGCCTCCAATCGATTGGAGAATGATCAAAACGATCCATAGGGGCATCGTTATACAGACGCTCTCTGTCACTTAAGCGGCCATGATAAGGGTCTGTTGCTGGTTGATAAAAAACATCATGAGACCGCATACTGGACCGCAACATTGGTGGGTCATCTGCACATTGCTGACGGGTATCAGACAAACGAGGTGGGCGCCGTGGAACATTAGCATCATAATGATGATCATACCGTGGCAAGTCATTCTTACTACTATGTGGATCATTATACGAAGGGGTCGACATACCTGAATTAGACGGACTATCACTAAGCCTGCCTGTTCTCTTTAGACTGTCTGTAAGCTCCTCAATGAGATCTCGCTCACAACTGCGAACTGTAAGGAGGGATTCATCTCTATGGGGCACCAAAGGAGTATGTTCTGTCTGGCCAGAGTTTCCATCACCCTGAAATGACTCCTGCATACTAGTAGACTTTGGTGTAGATGACACCACAGCTCCTTCATTCGTAAGCCGTTGCTCAGATAATGAAACCTGGGAAGCTAGCACAGGAGAGTTAACAATCATATCAGATATGCGTTGCATGTCCTGCCTCATTCGCCTGTTTTCCTCCCTCATTTCACGCATAAAACTAAGCATATCAGACTGCTCATCTGCAAATGCTAACTGTTTCTGAGGATAACTAACCTCATAGTCACTCAAATGTGTTGGCCGTCTTGTTTCTCTACGAGGACGTACAACCTCTGGCTCTATAGCTTCCTCACTAGTTCTGGACATCATCGCTAAGGTGGTTATAGCTCCGGCTCGAAGGACCATAAAATGTATTGAAGGCTGTAGAATGCACTGATTGCTATTACGGTTCTAAATCACCTTAGAGTATTAATACACAATTAATGTCCAGTAACTAGGAGAGGAGTAAAGAAACCAGAGTCAAAGATCAAATTCCCTCACTGTATTGATTGATAGTTTCTCACAATGTCAACAAAATGTAAATATCACAATAAACAGCGTAGGCCTACGTAAAATAAACAAACAATAAAAACAATGTGGTTATATTCAAACGATACAATTATATTAAGAGAGGGCAACGAATTGGTGGTAATAAGCAAGTGTACTCAGTTTTAAGAAGTCCCAAGTATTCCAGATGAAGTCCACTTAATGGAAGAAGGGTGCAGAAACGTCGATCCTCAGACGCGATGCCGTCCGGTCCTGATAGGGTTAATATGATGATGTTCAAAAGGGCCTGTAGCTTCGTGTGCTGTGATGTTCAGTGTGTGTTTGTGTGATGGGTTTGTGTGATATGGTCAGCTGGATAAATGTAGATAAACGTGTGTGGTTCTATAATAAAACAAACAAACTCAATTAGTTTCTGTTACAACTCTTACAATAAAAATGCTGCGTCATTATCACTTCACGTGATTGAACGTGAAAGACATCACAAACTTGTGATGCAGGTATAATATAGCAGCTGTTCTTTTATGACTGAATAAATATCTTATTGATGCATTAAACAGAATATCAAACAATGATTATTAGACAAAATAAATGTAAGATAAGCACTTACAGTCTGCAATGACGCACGCGCGAGTATTCACCACAGAAATCCAACAACCTCAGGAGCGATCACACAACATCAGCCGCCCATCACATATGAAATACCAAACTGCTCACCAGCTATATTATCGATCTATAACTTTATGGCCTTCTGATGCACCTTAACTCGTCTCGTTTGCTCATAATAACTCGCGCCACATTTCTTCACTCTTTCCTCCATTGCCGCGTATATGCGATCTCGCGTCATTCTCACAGAACTCGCGAGCCTTCCGATTCAAACTCCGCCTACTCAGCAGACACAACACTACAAAAGAACACTGTACAACTAAACTATACTATAATAAGAACATAAATATAACAGGACCATGGCCTTTTGCACACTAAGACTATTTAGACCACTTCTATTGTTGATTGCTATCAGGATGTGAAGAGAGTTTCAACCAGTATAACAAAAAGTGTTTATAAAACAAATTGCCTACCCTACCTTCAATAGACATAGCCAAATCTTTGTCATTTATGAATGAGATCATGTGGCTGTTTGAATCAAGATTGCAATTTTTTAAGGGTTAATCGTGCAGCTCCACTGAATCGCCTGCCAGATGATTAAACCAGAACTTGTCGATTTTGATCGATTTTGTTGTTAGATTTTCTCTTTTTCTTTGGAGAAACTAAATGCATTTACATTTGTTCTAGTTGCATCTTGTATGCATCTCAAACGGTGTCTTTAGCTTTTGTTCCTCTTTTTTTAAGGCACTTTGGATAAATGCATACATTTCATAGAGCTTATTTAGAGAAATCAGCCGAATGGGTTAGTGCAGGCGCTAATGGATCCTATGATGTATCTCGTAAATTACCCCACTAATAATGCCCAGAATAGTACCAAACTTCTACAGTAGTACAAATAGGTTCTGTACTCATAAAACGAGGCATTGGAAAGTTTGTAAGTACATTGGGATATTTGGGAAAACCTGTAAAAGTCCTGGCAGAAAGCGATGCATAAGGATGTACTGTAACGACGCCCAGTTCCAGGAATGCACTAATATTTTGTTGGTAGTACCAGTTTGCAACAATTATTAGTTAATACTAAGTTGTTAACACTTCGGAAAATAGAATAATTCATCATTACACTACATCCTTTTTCGTGCTTTTCCCAAACCACTGAAGTAACGTCGACGTCCGGGTTAGCGGTAGCATTACATTTAAATTTTTACATTTAGTCATTTAGCAGACGCTTTTATCCAAAGCGACTTACAGATTAGGACAAAATTAAGCGAGTCATCATGAAGAGGCAAAAACAACGCAAGTAGTGCTCAAAAAACAAAGTTCAGGCATTATTCAGAGTAGCATAAACCCGACAAGTGAGGTTTTAAAGGGAAGGGGAAGGAATTTTTTTATTTTTTTTTTTAATAAGATTAAGTGCTCACGGAAGAGATGGGTTTTCAGCTGTCTTTTGAATGTTGTCAGGGATTCTGCATTCCGAATGAGGGTGGGGAGAGCGTTCCACCAGCATGGAACTGTGAATGAGAATGTTCTGGAAAGTGATTTTGTGGCTTTCTGTGATGGAACCACGAGACGTCGCTCTTTGACCGATCGTAGGCTTCTGGTAGGGATGTAGACCCGTAGGATTGAGTGAAAGTAGGAAGGAGCTGAGCCTGTGATAGATCTGTAAGCAAGCGTCAATGCCTTGAACTTGATGCGAGCAGCGAGAGGTAGCCAGTGCAGAGAGATGAACAGAGGAGTGACGTGGGCCCTCTTGGGCTCGTTGAAGATAAGACGAGCTGCAGCATTCTGAATCATTTGTAGAGGTTTGGTTGCACATGATGGAAGTCCGGCCAGAAGAGCATTGCAGTAGTCAAGCCTAGAAATGACCAGGGCCCGGACGAGAGGTTGTGTTGCATGATCAGTTAGGAAAGGCCTGATCTTCCTGATGTTGTGCAGTGCAAACCTGCATGATCGAGCTGTCTTTGAAATGTGATCTGTGAAGGTCAGCTGGTCATCAAACGTTACTCCAAGATTTCTGACCGACCTTGATGGGGTGATTGATGATGATTCTAGCTGGATAGTGAAGTCGTGCTGTAGAGACGGATTGGCAGGGAGGACGAGAAGCTCAGTCTTTGCCAGGTTGAGCTGCAGGTGATGTTCCTTCATCCATGTCGAGATGTCCGCCAGACAGCTTGAGATCCGTGCAGCTACTGTGGGATCATCTGGTTGAAATGAGAGGAAGAGCTGTGTGTCATCAGCATAGCAGTGGTATGAGAAACCATGTGCCTGTATGATGTGTCCAGGTGATGTGGTGTAGATGGAGAAGAGGAGGGGACCAAGAACTGAACCCTGGGGAACCCCTGTGGTCATTTGATGTGCTTTGGATACCTCGCCTCTCCATGCGACCCTGAAGGACCTACCTGTGAGATAGCCCTTGAACCAGCGGAGGGAAGTTCCTGTGATGCCCAGTGATGAGAGGCTGGACATAAGGATCTGATGATTCACAGTGTCGAAGGCAGCAGACAGATCCAGGAGAATGAGGACTGAAGATTTGGAAGCAGCTTTTGCGATCCGTAGGGCTTCAGTGACCGACAGTAATGCAGTCTCAGTTGAATGGCCTTTCTTGAAGCCAGATTGGTTGACATCCAGCTGGTTGTTTTGAGACAAGAAGGATGTTACTTGGTTGAAAACAGCTCTTTCAAGTGTTTTCGCAATGAACAGTAGGAGAGAGATAGGTCTGTAATTCTCTACAGATGATGTGTTTAGTGTTGGTTTTTTAAGCAGTGGAGTAACCCGAGCCTGTTTGAATGCTGTAGGGAAAGTGCCAGTATGTAGGGATGAGTTGATGATGTGTGTGAGTGCTGGTAGAAGTGTGGGAGAGATGGCTTGTAGAAGGTGTGAGGGGATGGGGTCTAGAGGGCAGGTGGTAGGATGACTGGAGAGGAGAAGTGTAGATACTTCTTCCTCGGATAGCAGAGAAAAGGAGGACAGAGGGACATTGGCTGTGGAAGTGGTCAGTCTGGGTTCCTGTGTGTGTGGAGCTGAGAACTGACTGCTGATAGTTGTTGTTTTGTTGGTGAAGAAGTTTGCAAAATCGTCAGCAGTTAAGGAGGAGGTGGGTGGTGGTGGAGGTGGACAGAGGAGAGAGTTGAATGTCTTGAAGAGTGATCGTATGTTGGAGGAGCTGTTGATCTTGTTGTGGAAGTATGAAGATTTTGCAGCATGAATATCAACAGAAAAGGAAGAGAGGAGAGATTTATACATACTCAGGTCAGATGTGTCTTTTGATTTGCGCCATTTCCTCTCCGCTGCCCTGAGTTCGGTCCGGTGTTCACGAAGAACCTCAGATAACCAGGGGTTGGAGGGAGTAGCGCGTGCTGGCCTGGAGGAGAGAGGGCAGATATTGTCTAGAGAAGAAGTTAAGATGGAGCATAAGGTATCCGTTGCGGTATTTGCATCCAGAGATGAGAATTGTGAGGGTGGGGGAAGAGAAGATGACACGGCAGAGGAAAGATGGGAGGGAGAAAGTGAGCGCAGGTTTCACCTGAAAGTGACTGGTGGTGGGGTTGGTGGTGCGGGGGTAGAGAGTTGTAGACTGAAAGTAATGAGGAAATGATCTGAAACATGGAGAGGTGTCACCAAAATGTTGTCTGTGATGCAGTTGCGTGTGTAAACCAGGTCCAGTTGGTTGCCTGATTTGTGAGTACCTGTGGTGATGAGTCGTTTGAGATTGAAAGAGGCTAGGAGAGAGATGAAGTCTGTTGCATGCGGCTTTTCGAGATGAATGTTGAAGTCACCAAAGACTAGAAGTGGGGTTCCATCCTCAGGAAAAGAGGACAGCAGCACATCCAGCTCCTCTACAAAAGTACCCAGCTGACCTGGGGGGCGATAAATGACTACAATATGGATCTTATTGGGAGTTGTAAGTGTGATAGCATGATATTCAAATGAGTTGTTGTTGCATAGAGAAGAGAGCGTTGAGTATTTCCAATTGTTAGAGAGGAGAAGCCCTGTACCCCCACCCCTCCCAGACTGGCGAGGGGAGTGAGAGAAGGAGAAATTGCTAGAGAGAGCAGCGGGGGTTGCTGAGTCTTCTGGACGAATCCAGGTCTCAGTCAAGCCCAGGATACTAAGAGTAGAGAGAGATGCAAAGGCTGGAATAAAGTCAGCTTTATTGACAGCTGACTGACAATTCCATAGACCCACGGAAAGAGAGAGAGGTGTGTGTGAGGATGAGAGAATGGGACGCAGATTAGCAGTATTGAGCTGCCTTTTGCGTGTGTTGAAAGGGCGGTGCCGAGTGATAACAGGAATGTATTGAAAGCACATGTTGAGTAAGGTGAAAAATAAGATAAAAAGTGGGAAGGGAAAGGGAAGAGGAGATACTTAAGTGCCTTTCTGGTGTCCTTGCTCGGTGGAGTCGCGCAGGTAGAGTCGATGGTCTTTACCCGAGTCGGTCTTTACACGAGGAGGCTGAACACGAGAGCTGAACGCTTCCGCTTACGCTTCCGCGACAGCGCGCAAATTACATAGAAATAGATAAACTGCTTTCACCGCTTGAGTGAGGACAGCTGCATCGGTCCGGCAATTAAGTCAATACAGCGAAAATGGGCCAAATCGAAACTTCTAGGAGTCAATACTTAAGTGCAATTAAACTGCAATAATAATTTTCACATGCACGCGGCTGTTTATTAATGTAGCAACGCGTCTAAATAAAATACAGAATTATGTGAAGTTAAAAATGACAAATAAGCTGAGAATCGAAGATAGCCTCACCTTAATGCAAATACAACACTGAAATAACAGGAGAACTGAGTATTCTGAAAAAACACTTGCGCGCTCTTGCCGTGTGCGTTCTCTATGCTGAACGGTGGTCCTGGAGTAATGGCCTGAAACTTCCTCTATTTATATCTATTCTTTTACAGTTGCTGCCTCGGTCCGGCAATTAAGTCAATACAGCGAAAATTATATGGCGTTAGCCATAGACGGCATTAGCCATCAGACCAGTGTTATTTAAATAAAATCCTGATGTACTTACAAACTTTCCAATTCCTCGTTTTATGAGTACAGAACCTATTTGTACTACTGTAGTTTGGTGCCATTCTGGGCATTATTAGTGGGGTAATTTACGAGATACATCATTGGATCCATTAGCGCCTGCACTAAACCATCCGGCTGATTTCTCTAAATAAGCTCTATAACTTTAATAATGTTTGACCAAGGGAAAAAAGCTTCTGGGGGGTGTTTGGCTCGAGGTCATGGTTCAAAGGACCCTATAGCTTGATTTTACTCTGAACTGTCCCTTTAAGTGACTGTCTGAGTAGAAGCTGTAGCTCTCTGTGCGTTTCAGCAGCAGATGTGTGTATGTGTGTGTGTGTGTGTGTGTGTGTGTGTGTGTGTGTGTGTGTGTGTGTGTTAGCGTTCAGCGCTGGTGTTCTGCTGGATGAACGCCAGTGCTCGGGTTCAGGCGAGTGTCTGTGTTCTGTGTGTTGAACTCCAGCAAACACAACCTAACAGTGAATCACCATCGGCCGGGAATGTGCACTGTGTGACCTCTGCCAGCATCTCGCTCACCTCTCATTCCCGAGTTCACCATGTCACTTATGAAATCTGTGAAATCTGTCTCTAATGAATCTCACAAAAACAAAACAAGGAAAAAATGATTATGTAAATCTTTCTTTACACAATAGGAAATATTTATTGCACAAAGAAAAGAAAGCTTAAGACTATAAAGTAGGCTATTAGTGTTACATAAAGTAGTTTTTGTGGCAATATTATTTATTCATTTGTTTTAATTAGCAATGATGCACATATACAAAAAATACTGCAGTATATGAGACATTTTAGCCACTGATTTCTTAGTACTTTTTTAATATATAATTCCCATTTTTGCTTTAATGATTCTCATTTGATTCTCATGACTTAACGGCAAATAGTCTATAAATACTTACAATTTAAATCAATCTTTGGTGCATTGCAGCAATTTGAATGAAATGACAATATGTGACAAAGCTTTGTAAGGGCATCCAAGTCTAGGTGAGTTAAAGGGATACTCCACTTTTTTTGGAAATAGGCTCATTTTACAACTCCCCCAGAGTTAAACAGTTGAGTCTTA
This sequence comes from Leuciscus leuciscus, assembly GCF_965113295.1. NCBI lineage: Eukaryota > Metazoa > Chordata > Actinopteri > Cypriniformes > Leuciscidae > Leuciscus > Leuciscus leuciscus. Next base: position 3,084,048 of record NC_138738.1, on the reverse strand, counting down.
CCGTTTTCGAATCCATTCAGCCGATCTCCGGGTCTGGCGGTACCACTTTTAGCATAGCTTAGCATAGATCATTGAATCGGACAGGACCATTAGCATCTCTCTCAAAAAAATGACCAAAGAGTTTCGATATTTTTCCTATTTAAAACTTGACTCTTCTGTAGTTACATCGTGTACTAACTCTCATTCCTGCGTAATAATCAAGAAACTTTCCTGCCGTACCATGAGTCCAGCAGGCGTAATGATATGACGCAGCGACTTTACATTTTCTGTCGGTCTTAGTACACGATGTAACTACAGAAGAGTCAAGTTTTAAATAGGAAAAATATCGAAACTCTTTGGTCATTTTTTTGAAGGAGATGCTAATGGCCCTGTCCGATTCAATGATCTATGCTAAGCTATGCTAAAAGTGGTACCGCCAGACCCGGAGATCGGCTGAATGGATTCGAAAACGGTAAGACTCAACTGTTTAACTCTGGGGGAGTTGTAAAATGAGCCTATTTCCCCAAAAAAGTGGAGTATCCCTTTAAGTAAAGTAAGTCTAGTCCGGTTGTGTGAGTTCGGTAAGAACACGGTTGTCACTCGCATAAATAATAGTACAGTGTGTGAACATTAACGTATTAACGACGTCCGTATTTGTGGCCTTAACACAGGCAACTAAAGGAGACACTATGTAAATCATAGCTAACAAATAAGTAGCCTACCCAAGAAAACACCTAAACCGCAGTGAAATACAAGAAACAAAAAGACAACTAAGTCAAACATAACTCAAAATTTCTTTATGCAGTGGGAAATGTATTGCAAATAGAAAAGGAAGCCTAATACTATTCATTCTGTCATTATTTTGATAACAATATTATTTATTTATTTATTTATTTATATACACATAGGAAACAATTTAGCCACTGATTTCATGACAATTTAGCACTTTTGTGTTTTCATAATTCCATTTTTTCAGTAACGATTCTCATGACTGTTTGTACAGCAAATACTACCATAATCTGTACGTACTTTACATTTTAAATTCAGCATCTTTCGTGCAGTGCAGTAATTTGAATAAAAAGTCAAATTGTGACAAAAGATTTGTGAGGGAATCCAAGTTTAGGTGAGTATTGAAAAGTCCAGCACTAATCTGAATATCGGTGCTGTACAGCCTAGTCATCCTGATGAGGTTATAATGTCCCCAAAAGAGCCTGAAGTGAATGTGCGTGTGTGTCAGATGATAAGTGTTGTATCATGTACATGTCAGTCATGTCCAGCGAGGGCATCAGGGGCATCGAGGGCACTGGAGTGAGTGAACTCGTTGCTGGTACATGTTGGTCCGCGTAATCAGCGGCTGCTCAAGGTCACAGTCTCTTACTGGTTTCTCTCGCTGGAAGAACCCCTTTCGGCCTGGACTCTGGAACATAGTAGACTTTGTAGCCATAAACTTGTTATGCTGAATGCTGGATGACAAATAACTCAAGAGTCAACAGCAGGGTTGAGTGTGTGTGCCTGCTTTTTTGATTACGGGATCTTTGCATGAAGTGCTTCATGGCAAAACTGAGCCCCCATTATTATTAGTGGACATTGGGACGAATAAACAGGTTAAGGTCGTTGTGCGGCTGAAACGCTGTTTCTGATTTCTTAATGGATGTTCAGGCTCTGCAAATAATGCATGAAAAAAATTGAAAAAGATTACATAGAGAACATGTTTAGCAACACATTTCTGGTGTTACTTGGCTGTTAAAAATAATAATTAAGATAATAAATGCTTTAGTAATTCATTCTAAAAGTTTACTAAAATGAAATCTGTCTGAAAGCTTCAAACACTTGATATTTTATTTATTTATATTTACAATTGCATACAATTTAAATGATTTATATAATTGTATTACAGCTTTTGTATATTTATCATATACAAAAATATGCATTAAATAATAATATTATAATTATATATGACATACAATTTAATTTTTTTATTTTATTCTATAATTTTTATTACAATAACTATAATGTGCATTGTAATTATTTTTTATATTAATATCAACAATTATTTATTATATATTTTATATCTTTAATATTATTCAATAATATTTTATAATAATATTAATAATAATAATAATTAAATAATTATTTTAGTATTATTATTCACATATTTAATATATTTATATTGTTATATTTGATGTAATTATAGTTTTATTTCATAATATAATTATTTTTTTATTATAATAATAATTTATATTACAATTAAATTGAAAAGCACATATGTATTTATATTAAAATTCAAAATTCTATAGAACAAACAAAATGATAATGTCCTTATCCACATTTTTGTTCTCAAAACACTTTTCAGGCAATTTTAAAAGAAATAAATTGGATTAATCTTTGTTTGTTATTTTAACAAGGTGGAGAGACCTTTGCAAATGTAAATAATGAAATGTTCAAAGTTAATATTGATTTGAGCAAACACGTGTAAGTGGTGTAAATTCATTGCCAGATTGATCTAACTGTGGTCTCTGAAGTTCATGATCTAAACCCTGACATTCACATTTGTTTATTATAATGACAGCGATGCCAAAACAAACAAACAGTGTATTTAAATGACCATTTCAAATTTTTTTTTTTTGACATGTCTTAGATTGAGAAAAGGATGAAGTCTCTCTTTCCACAAAGCATCTCGTCTTCATCAGATATTTGTTTCAAGCGATTTTTATTCTACAGAGCGAGACGTTACTCAAGCCAGATATTACACAGCAAATTACGGGTTTGCATCATAATAGGATGATGGTGATGATGGGCCAGAACAGAATAACCTCTCCGCTACACCTTCATCTGAAAAACAAACTTGTGTGTCATTGACATTTGCTCTCAGATCAAACCCACTCAAGGGCACAACAGGGTTGTAGCTTTAATCAAACGGCCGCTGAGCTTTGGAGAAACTCATCCAAACATTCCTTTACGAGCAATATGATCTGTCAACAGAACCTGATCAAATAAGTGTTGAATACACAACCACTCTGATCTAGGGCAGATTGTATTCAGTTTGTCTCTTTACGTGTTGTAATGTTGCATAGACTCAAGGTGCAAAGTTGCAATGACAACAACATGTGCAGACTGTTGGTGAAAGTGTCAAGGGCCATGAAAAAAAGCTTCTTGTACAAATAAACTAGATGTAAAAATGTGTTATTTTAGAGAATTAATTGAGGTAGTGTTCCAGCAGAGGGCAGCACAGCTCATAATGTTGCAGTTCATTGACACTCCTGTCCTCGATCCTTCAGTTATCAGACTCTACGAGTGTATCTGACAGTGACCGATAATACAGGTGTATTATACAAATATAAATTTTATTATATAAATAAATAAATATATATATATATATATGTGTGTGTGTGTATATATGTATGTGTGTATATATATATTTTTTTTCATTATAAATATTCATATTCATTATAAAAAAAATATATATACACACACATACATATATATATATATATATATACACACACACACATATATATTTTCTTTTTTTGTTTTATATATATATATATATATTTTATAATAAAGAATACATATACATATATAAACACATACATACACATATATATATATATATATATATATATATACACTACTCATACTAGTGTCTATATATATATATATATATATATATATATATATACTACTCATACTAGTGTATATATATATACATATATAACTAGTGTATATATACCGTTCAAAAGTTTTAAATTGGTAAGATTTTTTATGTTTTTAAAATATGTCTTTTTGATCCAAAATTCAGCAAACAATGCTTTTTACAATTTAAATTATCTGTTTTCTATGTGAATATATTGTAAAATGTCATTTATTCCTGTGATCAAAGCTGAATTTTCATCATCATTACTCCAGTGTTCAGTGTCACATGATTCTCAAGAAACATTTCTGATTAATATCAATGTTGAAAACAGTTGTGTACGTGTGTGTGTGTGTGTATAAATTAATAATAATAAGAAATGTTTCTTGAGCAGCAAATCAGCATATTAAAATGATGTCCTTAAAAAATTAAGTAACAATTTTCCAGACAAGGCAAAACCAGCTTTAAAAATGAGACTTAAGAATGAATTAATTTACCTTTATTCTATTATAATAAGCCCAGAAATAATCAACAATAAAACCTTATATACAAATCATAGCGAACAGAACAGGTGTTGTGAAGAGCACATGCGGGTCGGAGGATCAGCGGCACATACAGTCATATATCAACGTCAGCAAAGTACGAGAAACATCAAACAAATATACATCCAGTAACAAACCACATGATGTTCCACAGACACAGGAAGCAAAGAAGACAGAAACTGAAATTCATAAGTTAATAATGTCATTTCTTTTAGTACCAGTTTAGCATTATAATGTGCTACAACATTTTCGCTGATTTGACGATTAGTTCACTTTTAAATCGCTTCAGAGGTTTTTCAATTGAAATAAGTGGATATGAAGTACTTGAGTTCAGTCATATAAAAAAGTGAGGGTTAGTTTTTCTGCAATTTTAGTACAATAGCATGTATCTTAATTTTGCTTAAGTCTGCATACTGCAGAAGTAGTATGAGTGGTATGATAATAATGTTATTCCGAACACAGACATAAATCTTTATAAATGGGGCTTGGCTTTCAGTGCAGTGCTGTTGTAAAGAAAAGGAAAGTGAGTGAAAGAACTGAGCCTCTCACGTGGAGAGCAAGAAAGAGACAAAAGTGTTTTTCTTGGATTGATTTGAAGCAAATATTTCCAGTAAGATTGCTGCTCCCTGCTGATTGGTCCTGCAGTTCTTGTCTGGGTCATGTGACTCCTGTGGACGCACATGTGTGAGGCTGAGGAGCAGATGCTGTCCTCTAGAGGTAATCCAGCTCAAGTGCATGACTCAACGCCTCCAGATCCGCCCGGCACGTCACTCGCCAGAACGGCATGTTCTTCTGCAGGAACCAAGTTCAAATTTAATCAATCAATCAATCAATCAATCTATCTATCTATCTATCTATCTATCTATCTATCTATCTATCTATCTATCTATCTATCTATCTATCTATCTATCTATCTATCTATCTATCTATCTATCTATCTATCTATCTATCTATCTATCTATCTATCAATCAACTGGACCTTTAGACACAATTTTAAATGTTTTTGTTGAGTATCATATTTAATGCATCAGGCTCATATGTGACCCTGAACTACAAAATCAGTCACAAGGGTACATTTTTGGACATCTGTAAGCTGAATAAATAAGCTTTCCATTGATGTGTGGTTTGTTATGATATGACAATATTTCTAAACATTGATTTCAAAAATCTAAACATTGAGCTCTGTAGCTTTAAAAACATAATGATGATTGAGAGGTGAACAACTAAACCTTTCACAAAAGCCTGATGATCATATTTGATTCATTTGTTTTTTCTAAGAAATGATGTATAAATAATCAAGTAAACCGAAGTTGCTTCAGTCCAGCAAGTGTTCATCTTGAAATATTACTAACAATATGAAAGTTATTCTTATGTTCACTTTGTAAAAATCAGTAAAGATTATACCACGTGAACCACGAACTGAATTATACTAAAAGGCCTTTTACTAGAACCATAATAAAAATGATTGCATGAAAAACAGCATAATTCCTTCATACCTTCTTGGCGACCGTCTCCTCCTCGACACCGTCTCCTACGACCACGTACACGGCCCGCCGGCCGAACCTCTGAGTCACGCGCTCGAAGCAGCTTTCTTTACCTGGAACAGGCACAACACGTCAACAATTCTGTTCCTGGATCAGGAAAGCTGTGTGAAAGAGGCAGCGAACCTGTTTTGGTGGCGCTGTAGATGTTCTCGATGGGGAACGCTCCTCCCAGGCCGTAGAGAAGCACTTTAGAGAGAGCTGGAATCAGCTGTGTGGTGGTGACCATCACGTTCACACAGTTTGGTCTGAGAAAGGAAACGGATGTTTGAAAAATGAGTCTTAGGGTGTATGGCACCTGTCTAGTTTGGTCCGGATTTTCGAACTTTTCAGTTTGATCCGAATCAAAATGAACGGTGTGAAACCTCGGACCAAATAGATTAAATTTGGTCAGACGAAAAGAGGTAGTCTCGGTCTGGATCAAACTGAGCAAAGGTTTGGTTCGTTTCTAGTGTGAACGCATGTTCTGTATGGTTCGGACGTTCAGACCATTTACAGGAAGTTCTGGTGCTTCCCGCAGGATTGCTCGCAGTCTTCTCCTCCTTTCCTGCCGGCGATGATAAAATGTTCGCACAACGAGGACATTCATTTGGCGAATGTGAACTAGCCTTGAGTATAGTTGGTGCTGCAGGGAGTAATGCGTTATAATAACAGTATAGTGGGAATGATATGCGTCTGTTCATTCATTCTTGTCAAAGTTACAAGTTGCATTGACAACACGCTGACGTCAGACGCACGTCCGTTTACAAACCAATCAATGTCGAGATGCAGCCCACATAGATGATGACGACAGGACGCAAGTATGTCATGTAAAGATCTTTAGTGTGCTCGCATAATTGCAATGTGAAACCAAACCAAAACTAACCGAATGGATCAAATGGATCAAAACATGAACTTTGGTTCGGACCTTGGTGCGGACTCTCAGCTGTGAAAACGCCCTTGTGTGTATTCACACCTGTCTTGTTTGGTTCGATTGTATCGAACTCAAGTTCGTTTCCCCCCTTGGCGCGGATCTTTTGGGCAGGTGTGAATACAGCGATCGCACTTGGGTGCGGACCGAACAACCGTACTGAGACCCAGATGAACATGTGCTCTCGGTCCGGTTCCAATTCCTGTCCAATGAATGGATGACCTTAGCACACGTGTGGTTTTGTTTACAAATTTTGGTTCACTTGCAAAAACGGCAGTGTGAAAGCGAACCGCACCAAACTAATACAAAAATCACCATTGTATTTGGTCCAGACTAAATCAAGTGAACTAACACTTTCCTGGTGTGAATACACTCTTAAAGGAGCACTGGTGCAACCACAAATCAAAACATTGATCTGGAATTCTACAAAAGAATTTCACTGTAAAAATATACAAATTTAGAGCGTCGATGAAGGGGAAGATTTCTAGGGATGCGGCCGAAGCTTAAATCCGAATTCGGACAGGCACGGAAAATGAATAACGCATTCTACGGAGCCCCTGAAGGGACATGGTTAGGCTTGCTGTGGTATTTGGTTACGTTACAATACATCAGATTTCACGTGTCACGTGACGAGAGTAAAGCTCACACAAAAATGACGTCATCACGGTGCGGTTGTGTGTGTTGAGACGCCATTTTGCGTGGTGGTGTGTATGTATGGTAATTTTTTGTAACTTTGCACACGGCTCCGCTTCCAAAGATGCTCGACTTCGAGGCGATTCTGGCCGAGCAGGTCCGTCTGTATCGTAAATGTAATCAATTAATTGATTACATTTACAAAATGAGCCTACACTAGCAGAAATACGCCTTTTTAAGGAAAATAAAGGTCCATGTTAAATAAACATTTTCATGAAATTGAATGAATTTTTTAAAATTAAATAAGTAAATTGTTGTCTAATTAAGTTTTATACACATGTTCTCATTTCTATATATTTTCTATAGTTCTAATGCCACATGTAATTAATCTCAAGGTTTACTGTTTTACATGATTCTTTGGTAGTGTGGGTTTGGTGAAGTCAAGTGTAATAAAAACAAACAATGGCTGCATCCGAAATCACAAACTTCCCTTCTATATAATAGGCTAAAAAAATGTCTGAATTCAAAGTACTCAAAAAAGATGAGGGAAAAAGTACCCGGATGACCTACTAGTTGTGGTGAGATTCTGAAGTGTACATATGATGGACACTTTACTATCCCATGAGGCCACAGGAGAGGACTTGTTTTGTGGAATGGCGGTAAAGCGACACGATGCTGGAAGGTCACATGATAATGACAGTATAGTGACTGTAGTACGTCTAGATTACACTCTTACTATATAGAACATACTTTTTAGTGGTCGTGAAGTAATTACTTATTCAAAATAAGTACCTACTCAAGAGAGTAAGCGATTTGGGACGCAGCCACTGTCACGAGTGTTGTTTGGGGAGTTTGGGGAGGAGAGCCCAGTAAAGCGGAGGCTTGGTGAAAGTATAAACAAGGCTTAAGGAGAGATGACTGACAGGACTTTTGGTGAGCAACAGATCCTGAGCGTCATTGACAAATATCTTATCTTGTAACGTGTGGTCAGAACCGCCGCTCCCTAAACACAGAGTACGTGTGATTGCAAATTCAAAACTGAAAGTAAAAAGCGAGTGTGCATATTGAAAACAATTTCAGTACCCCGCATATTGATAGAGGCTCCCTGATGCTTACATAAAATGATAATAATATCAGTCGTCAAGTCAAGTCAAGTCAAGTTTATTTGTATAGCGCTTTTCACAATACAGATTGTATCAAAGCAGCTTCACAGTATTAAATTAAAATATAATTTAATACTGTGTCACTCTGTGTCACAGTCGTCACTCTATATATGCCAATAATATGTCTTAGTATTTGATATTTAAATGCTTAGTTTTATGATCAAAGCTCTATATTTTAAAACGTATAATGCAATGCACAATGATGATTGAGAGATGAACAATAAAACTTCCTCAGAAGCCTGATGATTATATTTGATACTCACATTTGTTTTTTTCAACAACAAAAAAAACGATGTATGGATAATCAAGCTGAACCGAATATACTATTTTATCGTAATTTTTTTCCAACTCCATTGACTTGTATTGGATGAAAAACTACGATAAAACCAGTTGGAAAGCATCTTTTGCAGCGATTTTTGTGTGAGCATATAAGTGAACACCCCTGACCACTCGGTGAGTTTCACGTCTTTGTAAACGGAAGTTTAATGCGTTTTAGGAAGGATTATTCCAGTGCACCTATGCAACCATTGTGGAGACGGGGAGGTGCTACCACAGAAACCGAAAATTCTCGGGACAGCAGCATTTGTCCAAATTTCAATCTTAACCATTGTATTTCATCAGAAACGATCTGAAAACAGGGCTTTAAGTGTAAAATACCGAACTTGTCCTTTAACCTTTCTTCCAGATTGAATCAAGGTGCTACGCTTGCCAAGCCTGTTATGTTTGAGTGACACAAAACTGCTGTAAGTTGCTGTAAAATAAGTCTATTGTTAAAAGAATATTCCAGATCCAGTATCAGTGGAATGCTCTTCCACTGCTCCTCTGCTCTTAAACTCTACGGCACGCACATGTCGTGTTTATTTCCCCCGGATTATTCCTTCATCAAACTGGCGTGTTTATACCTGGAGTTGATGAGAGCGAGGGCCTTCAGTGCCTGAGTCAGCCACAGATCCGTCAAAACCTCCATCTCCCGCCTCAGCTGAAGCCACTCTTCCCGCTTCGGACTTCCCAGCAAACCTAACATTTACAAAAGCAATTTAAGATCCAACGGAACATCAAACAGAAGATTAATACTTAAAAATACATTGAATTTTGTAAGCCTCATCACCAATGAATTGCAGTGATTTTAACAAGCAAAGTCGAACATAAACTCAGTACATTGCACTCCTTAAACGTACAGTATGGAATTTTTCGCCACTAGGGGTCGCTAACCTATTTACAATAACAAAGGCGTAGTTTGATGACGCAACATTTGCTAAGAATTATGGATCTTGTCGTCAACGTCAAGCCGACCGATCTAATCTATGGATCTAATAATGTTTATGGATGACTGAATACATCGATGCTTTTATCATGACTGTGATATGAAGCAGTTCGGGATTGCTAAGAGACAGCTATCAGCTCCACACGAGTCCCGCATAAGGAATATGGACATTTCATTCTACCGAACTAACGTTACACGCGAGTGCAGAATTACTACTCACAGTCACAGGTCAGTTTATTAGACAAATTAAACTTGTGAGGTAACGCAGCGTTGTTTCACTTGGTCTAACATTACACTATCACACTAAACTGCATTTGAATGTGTTGAAATGTGTGTGTTAGTTTGTCTGTATGAGACTAGCAGTAAGCTAGATCAACATTAGAATAACATACAGATCATATTCTAACATTTCATCATGTTGAGCTATATAACATTGATTAGTTTTATGTAAATGTGCTCACCTGTTTAATAAAGTACATGTAGAAGCGGTCGAAGTCTCGGACGTGGAGCTTTCGTTTATATACTGTCTATGGGAGCTCTCGGCATCTCGAAAACACCGCGCTGATATTGATTCTCGTTTTAGTTCTCCTTTTGTATCCAAAGTCTGCTTGCCATGGTCCATAATGTTTGAACGAAACAACAACAGCGTGCAGAGAGACATTGCGAACTACCGTCAGTCGCTTTGGTTACTATCAGAGGGCTCTGGTTCATAGCTCTGGTTGCCATGGCAGTACGAGCGGAAACCAGGGACAACGCGGATATGACGCCATTGACGGCGACAAAACGGAAATAAAGAAACGGGACGTTTCTCGAATTAAATTACAAATTTCTCCTGGTTTGAAAGTTGTTGGAAACAGTCGGGATCATGTAAGTACACAAAAAATATATATATATAACATAGATATAGTGATTTTTGCTATTTTTAAAGCAAAATAAGTTACATATTGTGGCTTTAAAGGGATAGTTCACTCAAAAATGAAAATTGTGTCATCACTTACTCAACCTCGTGTTGTTCTAAACCTGTATGGGTTTCTCTGTTCTGTTGAACACAAAAGAAGATATTTTGAAGAATGTTGATGGGTCCATTGACTTCCATAGTGGAAAAAAAAAATACTATGGAAGTCAATGGGGTCCATCAACTGTTTGGTTACCGACATTCTTCAAAATATCTTCTTTTGTGTTCAACAGAACAGAGAAACCCATACAGATTTAGAACAACACGAGGTTGAGTAAGTGATGACACAATTTTCATTTTTGAGTGAACTATCCCTTTAAGTGACTCGCTGCTTTTATAAAACAACAACAGTAATATGAGGAAAAAACCCAATGTACAATAAATCATGTACAATAAAACTACAGCCACTTTTATGTTCTGGGGTTGACTGATTGATTGATTTTTTATTAAAATGAGAAATTTCATACATTTTTATTTTTGTTATATGAAGGTCGCATTAAAAGTGCATTGAATTCTTTTTACAATGCTTTCATCAATAATTTTTTCGTTATTTCAAAGAACTGAAAATCCATAATGAAAATATTATTTTACATTTTTTACCTTAATTATAAACCATTTGAATATTCATCTTTAAATTAAATATTGAACTAAATATTAAACATATTATATATATATATATATATATATATATATTATATTAAATAAGCATATTTAAAACTAAATATATTAATAGTTTTGCTCTTATTAAGAATAAAAGGCTACTGAACTATATTCATTTCTGCAAGAATTATTAACAATAATATTTTAATTATTTCTTGATATAATTAATGTTGTCAATATACTATATAATTATTATATCATAATAATACAATTAATAATATAAGTTATTATTGTTACTACTTCTACTTTTACTATTTTTTATTCTACTTTTCTACCTAGTAATAGTGTTGAGCCTGACTGTCCAATGTTTGCAGTTGATGCATTATTATAGACACCAGCTGACGTGCGGTTACAGGTGTTTGTCCCACTTCAGCTATTTTACAACGGCTTCCAACGTGTTTCAGCCAATCAGGTTTCAGAAGAGGAACTATCTGTTTTAGAATAGACATTTCAGGCCCTGATTACCCTCGTAGTCCGAGTTGTTCTCACCTCCTACGTTGTTCTTGTATGTGTTATAGATCTCTTTGACCCGCCGGTAGCGGAAGGCGAGTTTCCTCATCCAGTCGACCCCGCCGTGAACACCTGAGCCCAAGCAGAGCGTGCCTCCACCTGCGGGACTCTGGAAGCCATCTGTGCCGAAGTTATATGTGCTGCAAGTCCAGACACACACACGCTCAGCTCACATCCGCTATACACACACCAAAACATTATGATATCTCCTAACATGCTCCTAAAAGTCAGATTAATATCCATCGTAAACTGTCTGGAACCAGGGCGAGGGTCTGCCTCCAAACTGGGATTAGAGACTATAATGTTTTATAACCAGTACGTCAGCACAGCATTATGAGAATTCTGTCATTATTTACTCACCATGTCATTTCACAAAAGGAAATGAAAGAAATATTCCTGATGCTTTTTCATAGAGCATAATTTCTTAGTAAAAAAAAAAAAAAAAATTGCATTAGAAAAAAAAACAGTAAATTGAATATTTGGGATATAGGGATGGGATATTTTGAGTTAAAATCAATAAAAGATTTCTTTTTAAATAAAACTTGTTCACTAAATCATATAGACTGTTTTTATAGTATTTTTCTGGGGAGTGTTTTTTGTACTTCTGCAGCTTTTTGAAAAAAATATTCCTGCTGCTTTTTCATATTGTATCAGTTCACAGTACATCAATAAATAGATTTTTTTTTTAAATCAGTAAATTGAAATATGATATTTTGAGTAAAAATCTATACAAGATTATAAAATAAACTAAAATAAAAGATGTTTACTAAATCATTTAGACTGCTTTTATTGTTTTTTTTTTAGTATTTTTGTACTTTTTTTATTTTTTATATTCCTGCTGCTTTTTCATATAGCATCAGTGCATAATAAATTAAAATTAAAATATTAGATATTTTCAGTAATAATCATAAATTAATTAATTAATTAATTAATTTAGTGATAAATTACTAAATAATTTAAGACGGCTTTTATTGAACTTTTAAATATTTTATTTGAGTGTTTTTGTACTTTTGGAGCTTTATGGAATATTTATATAGCATCAGTTCATAGTAACTACATTATTAAATTGAAAAAAAGATAGTTTTGGACACGAGGGTTAGTAAATAATGACAGAAATTTCATTTTCAAGAGGACTGTGCTTTAATAATTCTGTGGACATGCTGTTAAACGTGTGATTAATGTCCATCATAAAGAGTCTGGAAGCAGAAATTGAGAAACCATGATAAAAACCAACAGCCTTTAATACTCGACATGTTAGTAGCATGCATTATGTGAAGAAAAGGATCCCTTTATGGCACATAAAAAGGATTTTATTAGAAATGCTCACTTGGCTAGATGAAGGAAAGTCATACTCTACCTCAAGTCCTGCCCATTGTCATCCGAGGCCACATCATCGATGTGAACCTGGTCACATTCCTGGGAAATGAAGGGAAAGCAGATATGCATGAGGTGTATATGTTTCAGTGGAGTGATGTACTGTGTACAGACAGGTTCACCCGCCGCCGAGCCTCGGGGAACGACGCCGAGCGAGACTGAAATATTAAAAAAGGCGAACAACAGAAAAGCAGGAACAGGCCACAGTGACACAAGACATCCAGGCGCCTTTAACACACCGGAGGGTAAAATATCCGAAAGATGGCAGACAGAACCTCGCCGTCTAAACCCGATCTCGTACGTTCATTAACGCTGCGCATTAGCTGATGTCTTGGCCGAGTTCACGAGGACGACTGCCAGTATACACGAATTACGCTGGTCGATGCATGAGATGAACATCTGCTCTTCACTTGAGATCATTATCTAGTGTGCATCTCCGTGTTGATTTAGCGATACATAACACGTGTAAATTTGATAAAGATTTGGATTCGCTTAGTCTTACAAACTGAATTACGCTAATCAATGCAAAACAATTACTAAGCCTTTAGCACTGACTAAAGCTCATGCTCTCCTATTGTTTTTCATATTTTCACAGATATGCCTCATGTTTAATATCATAATGCGGACCTCCCACTGACTTCAGTTTTTCTTAAATTAATAATTATAACTAGATTTTTTCACTTTAAGCACATCTACTACATTTTCTGCTGGAAATATAAGCCAAATGATACTTGTTTTTTGATTGTTTTTAGTCAATTGCTATTTGGTTGTTCGGGTGGATTCAATGTTCTTCTATTTTCAGTCCTTCCAGAAAAATGTGGGGTTTTTTTGTGATTGTTGCGGCCAAAAATCCTTGATTATGCGGCACGTTTTCTTAAAAAATGCAATGGAATATGCGGGATATTTATGCAATTTTATGCGATGAAATTGCGGGAACTTGCAAAAATTTGAATATTTAATTGTATTAAATATGTTTTATTTCAGACCTTAATAAACACATGGCTCAAACTTACAAAACATTGATGAGTCAAACAAGTTCTGTAGCTTTACAAAAGGAATATGCTACAACTTCTGTAAAAATGAATAAATAAAATAAAATAAAATGTGTGCTTCCTGTTTTACAGAGGTTGCTATACACAACAGACATCTTCTGTTAAAATAAGTGCTTCCAATGCACAAAGTGCAATCTCTTACTGTAACGTAAATTTACATACTACTAATATGCTTACAACTGTAATAACGTCACTTCATAACGTTCCCATGGCAACATGACTGCTCTGAGTGAAGTAAACGCAACATTTTTCAACTTTCTGCTAAGATATATGTGACTTTTTTGCAACGAAAATGCGGGGATTATGAAATCATGCAAGCCCCGCATATTTCGCGATCGGAAATCGGCAATTTATGCGGCGAAAGTGCGGCGTATTTGAAAAAATGCGGCCCCCGCATAAATATGCGGACTTTGGCTGATTAAAGATCGCATAATCGCGTTTTTCTGGAGGGACTGTATTTGATTATTTATGGTCATGCATTAAATTTGTTTTCCAACCACCTATCTCTGATATTAATCACCCATCCTAAATATTTAGCTTCTCACTATTGAACTATTCAGCTTCCTAAGATTTTTCTGATTAATTAAAGCTTTAAATGAGCAAGTTAGGTCATCAATCACGCCTGTGTTTCTAAGCACTGCAGTTGTTTCGCCCGCGGCATCTCTCTGTTCCCCAGCTGACAAACAGATTTGAATGCTGAATGGTCTTGGACTATTTGTGGGCGATTCCAGGGAAAACAGAAGAAGAGGGAAGGGGCTGTGATTAAAACCTGTGCCCTCCACCCCTGAGCTGTTGTTCCTCCCCGGGACAAATCTTCTTTTCAGTGTTGGCCACACACCCCTACTTAAACACTCAAATGTTGTCATTTTTTTGCACCGCCTCCTCGAAAGCTTTGAAAGAATCTAATCCCTCCTTTCTTCATGCAGAGGGCAAACTGAGGTCTTTCTCTCACACTGACTCTGCATTTACTGTCAGGACTGTTGAACAAACTCTTTAATGTCCTAAATTTACTTTGTGTGTGTGTGTGTGTGTGTGTGTGTGTGTGAAAGTTTACCAGTCATAAATAATTCTTACCACCCATGAATCTGTATTTTGCATCATAAACACTAGCACTAAAAGTTTGGGGTCAGTAAGATTTTTTTGTTTTGTTTTATTTTTAAGAAATTATTACTTTTATTCAGCAACTGATGTTTATAATGCTACAAAAGATTTGATTTCACATAAACGCTGTTCTTTCGAACTTTCGAACCGAAAATATATCTCGCTTTCCACAAAAATATTGTAAAAAGTATTTCAACATTGATAATAATCATAAATGTTTCTTGAGCAGCAAATCATCATATTAGAATGATTTCTGAAGGATCATGTGACACTGAAGACTGGAGTAATGATGCTGAAAATTCAGCTTTGATCACAGGAATAAATTACATTTTGAAAATTTAAATCACATAGAAAACAGCCGTTTTAGATTGCAATAATATTTTACAATATTACAGTTTTAATGTATTTTTGATTCAAATAAATGCAGCCTTGGTGAGCACGCTTTTAATGTTTTTTATTTAAAACATTAAAAAATCTTACCAACCTCAAACTTTAGAATTTTTAAATGGTAGTGAACATACACATATATAAATTTAAATATGTTTTAAAGCGTAACATATAAATATATTAAAAAAAAATTGTTATCATCAACATTATCATCTTTGCTACCTTTTTTTCGTTTGTTTTTGCAGTTGTAAAAAAAAAATGTGTTCCTCATATTTTTGTCTGGTGGCTTAATGTGAGGCATAATCCAAGTATGTCACCACATGGAGAAGAAAAAAAAAAATGTGTAAAATGTGTACAGATGAGCAGAGAGTACTGCAGTCTTATTGCCAGCTGAAAGCAGCATCTAATTAGCAAAAATATTTAACAAATGAAGACATGAGGGGCGGGGAATATGAAGAGCTTTGTGAATGACAGCCGTGGATCCAGGATTTTCTAAAAGCAGGGGCCACCGTTTACAGAGAGAGACCAAGTTTAACTTTCAAGTCATGCGCAATTCTTAAATGAATGAGTTTTGCATACATTTGACCTCTATGCTTTGCTGCTGGCTCCAGCGCTTTGTTCATTAACTGTTCTTTAAAGCCCTGAGTTCAAGCACTTTCGGGATACAGAGTTTCTTTGAAGCATTTTCTACAATAACAGCTTAAATATTTCCATATTTAATTTTTTCTTCATTAAGAGTAACGCACGTATCCTCCACTCGCACCTGTTTTGGAGATAAACCGCACACTCTTGTTTTAGCAGAAGGCTTTGTCAAGTGTTAGATAAAGAGCGCAAACTTTATCATTCGATTGAACATCTTGCGCCATCCATGCAATAAACGCACGTCTTTAAATGAGCGGTGTTTGCGTGGGTTGAATTGAGATCAGCGATGATTGACAGAGCAGGGGCCAATCAGATTTCAGCTGGATTGACAGGCGTTCTTACAGGTGCAGATTTAGACCAATAAGAGAAGTTTATTACATGGCTCTCTAGAATACTTGGTTCTGATTGGTCAATCACAGCATTCTGCTGCAAATTATTTTATTTTTTTATGAACCGACCATCAACTTTTGTGATAGTTTCATGTCTCATACCACTCTGTGCTCTCTTTCTTCTTACATTATAAAATAATTGACCTGTATTTTTATAACTGACACAATGGCTTTAACAATCCCAAGTGGTTTGGCTCACCTCCAGGTCGTTGAAAAACAGACGTGAATCGGCCAAGTTGAAGATCATCTCCTCCATCCACAAACCCAGAGAAACAGCCTTGCCGGAGTCCTGGATCAAAACACAAACAAGACGTCAAATTAGTTTTCATACCTGGTTTGAACTTTGCGCACGAGTGACAGGTGATGATTATATCATCTCACTCTGAGTAGGAGCGTGCGGTATAACAGGTTTTTTTGTCTGACAAGAATGCTGATCACTCCACGAAGTCATTGTGGTTTTAATCAGAAACATGTACAGCTATTTTCTCTTTCTCTCTTGTTTTCTCTTCGTAGCCACATGCTAACATAAGCTAAGGCATTGTGCGCCACTAGCTAACAGGCGGCGTTTGGCAGTTCATCAAGCTACAGGTGTCAGCCAGAGGTTAGTGTCAGATTAACTGAGAGACTAGGAGGAGCTGTGAGTTTGTCCCGCTTTAATTAAGATAATAACCCATAATCTGCCGCCATGAATGGACGACTTTATTACAGGAGGCAGTCGAGCGCAGAATAATAGATGTACCACCAATGAACATTTCAGAATGGGTTTTTTGGAAGGACTGTAATAAAAGTTACGACATATGGGAAAACAAATACATACTTTTTTCTGGCCAAAATGCTGTAACTTTTTGATTCAACAGTCAAAACTTATTGTGAATATATGATTGAAATTAGCATGGTTAAAAGAAATCTAATTTTCAAAATGAAATTATCTTCAGAGGCAAGCTCATGTGTAAACGTACCATCAAAACTATGGGAAAATACTAAAGAAATGTAATATGTGTGTGTGTGATTTTATTAATAATATAAATTATTATAAATATTACATATAATAAAAATGATTCATTATTCATTTTATTTTTATATTTACCAATATATATAAATTTATATTTTTTATCTATCTATCTATCTATCTATCTATCTATCTATCTATCTATCTATCTATCTATCTATCTATCTATCTATCTATCTATCTATCTATCTATCTATCTATCTAATTAATAATAATTTAATAATAATATAAATTATTATATATATATTATAAAAATTGTTCATTGTTCATTCTTTTTCTGTTTACATATATATATATATATACTGTATATATATATATGTATATAATATAATATAATATAATAATAAATTATAAAATTTATATATAATTTTTTTTTTAATTATTATAATTTTTTTATTTTTTATTTTTTATTTAAATGATTAGGATAATTTGGACTTTAACTTTATGTGCACATTGAGATGTTAAGTTATGCAGGTATACATATTGACTAAGGATAAATGACATGTCGAATGGCAAAGAGACTCCAGTAACCTCTGACGTTCACCTCCGCTTAAAAACACACATTAGAAGACGGGCGTCTTTCAGCACTCAGACTGGTTCTGTACTCGGTAGGTCGAGCCTTGCTGTGGGCCAATCACAGCTCAAACAGGCTGTTTACAGTGATGGACTTATGGCGTTGACATAAAGTACGAATAAAAAGAAAAGCCAGTTAAATATCATGTTACTTAAAGATGCGAAATCTGAGCCAATGCAATCGCGGCTCTTTGTCAGACGGTAAGCGGCTTTGTCATGACACACATCAAACTTGTTCCTATTTTACTGGATGTTTTCTTTGATTTTTTTCTATCTCCAGTGGATTCCTTGCCCGAGTAATACGCTATTTTGGAGTCTTTTTCCTGGATCTGAAATTAGACACATTAGTCACGGTAACATTTCTGCAGTCCTTAAAAAGAAACTCCAAAAGAGCTGCGCTCTCGAGACGGCCAGGCGTTTCTCAGAGTCTCTTATGTGTCACGTCAAATCCGCAAGGGATCGTGGGAATTCAAAATAGATCGCGGGCCAAGAAAAAGAAACATGACCATTGTTTCCTCATCAGCTGCCTGGAGATTGCGTAGAAGTTCATGTGGCGTCAATCAAATCAGGGCGGCCAAATAACAAGAGCGCTTGACTGGAGCTTCATTATATCTTTCACTGTTCATTTAATTCTTCCACGTTTAGTTTCTTACTCTAAAACAGCTGTGGAACCATATTTATTTACTGGGAAAAATAGATTGAATGCTTAAATGCAGTTCTTTTGAACTTTTTACTCAAAGGACACTAAAAAAATGTCTTTCTTTACAGTACTTTTGATCAAATAAATGCTTCTTTCTTACCGACCACCAATGCTTAAACAGGATGTATGTGTGTGTGTGTGTGTGTGTGTGTGTATATAAAGATTGCATTTATTTGACAAAAAAATACTATAAAATAAAATAGTTATTTAAATAAAAATAAGAGTTAAGAGTTAAGAATAAAAAAAATAAAAAATTATATATATTTTTTTATATCTCGCTCTATTTTATTTGCATTATAAATGTGTGTGTGTGTGTGTGAAGATTGCATTTATTTGACAAAAAATACTGTAAAATAAAATAGAGTGAGATATAAATATATATATATATATATATATATAAAACAAATATATATATATATGTATATATAGTGAATATATGATTGAAAATATATATATATTTTTTTTATATATATTTTTTTTTATATCTCACTCTATTTTGTTTGCATTATAAATGCAATCTTTATATACACACACACATACATCCTACATACACATACATACATACATGATGGTTGAATTTACAGCCCAAAAAAACTCAATAAAACAGAGTATTGTCTTGTGAAGCAGAACTAAAGCAGTGTAAAGTGAAGTGGTGTGAGTGGAGGAACTGGTTTGTACCTTGCCGAAGCGTGTGGAAAATGTCCCTGTGAGGAGCGAGTGGAAAATGATGATGGTCTCATCCAGGTCCCAAATAAACACTCTCTACACACACACACACACACACACACACACACACACACAATGAGCATGAGCACAAATATAATCTGCTTACTAGTCAAGAGAAGTATTTACTCCAAAACACTGCATAATATCTCAATGTTGTGTTTATGAAAACGTCTGATAATTATAGTCAGTTCATCCACGTTTCACAGCTTAAGGGCAAACGCTCTATTCCTCATATCACACTACATGTTGGGCAGAAACATATTTCCAGTTCTTTTGTCTGGTAATTAAATACTTATAACTTACTTCTGTATATTTTAATATTCAATGTATTGCAACAGAGCTTTTTGTAAAGCAAAGAAAACACAAATGTATTTCAGTCTGCTGTTGTTCAAAGCATGTATGACTTCGAGATGAGCTTTTAAACTTTTATTGCGCTTTTTACATTTTTTTATCAGTCCATTGTATGAAAAAGACAGATTGGAGAATCAGCTTGTTAAAAATCCATCCGGAAGAAAGTCATACAGGTTTGGACCGACACAAGGGTGAGTAAATGATGATGAAAGATTAATTTAAGGTGAACTATCCCTTTAAGCTCGTCGAGTTATGATGAGGTTGTTGCCAGACATCATTGCACAACTGGACTGTTGGATGTGAAAGTTGTCCCTGCGGTGCGGAGCGCAGGAATGTTAATGAAAGACGTTGTGTAAGGGACACCGAGAATGCCAGCATCTGTACCTCGATGTCAGAGTCCAGAGGGGGTCCGGGGTCACTGGCCCGTTTCCGGCCCCTGAGCTTCACATCCGAACCGCGTCTCGCCGGAGCGCCTTCCTGGTCCTTTCCTGGAGTCGGAGGACTCGTGGGAGCGTGGTACTCTGCTGGTGCACACACACACACACACACACACACACACACACACACACACACACACACACGTACGTGATGACATGTTTAAATAGAGACATACAGTCAAATAAAAAATTATTCAAACACCAGATATAATTTTTGATATTGTTTTACTAGTGTGTGCAGGACACTATAGTTCATTTATGTAAGCGTGGATAGCAAAATAAAGTAAACTGTGACATATTACATACTAAACGTCTTCATACAGTGATATCCAGTAACATTTATACTAATTTGGGACCACAAATGTATTCAGACACTTTGACCTGATCATGTTTTGCTGAAGTGTTTTTTTCTTTAATTGCTAATGTGATCTTTTTACACCACAGACTGAACAAAATGAAGCATTGCTTGGTGATTGGTTGAGCTAAACTGGTATTATCTAATTGTGTAGTTAAATTTAACAGCTGACAGATATTCAACATAATTCATGTGTGAGACAGACTAACAGAAGGACGGACAAAACCAGTGAAACATCAACTGAGTTCTGCTCATATTTTATTACCATTGCCTCAACTAAAGCGAATAAACTGTGATAATGTGAGAAATGTTGAAGGTGTCTGAATACATTTTGGTTTGACTGTACAACCAAATATCTGAATAGCAAAGCAAATGTCAGCAATATTGAATTAAATACTGAAATACATCACGCATAATAATGTCAAATGCAAACTTTTTAAAATGACACGGCATAATTTGGTTGTGTTAATATTTTGTAGTATTTATGTAACATATTGAAACATACTTTGCTTTATGTTCAAATTACATATATAGAGATTATTTTTTTTAAACATATTTTACGTAACTTTTTAATAATATTTGTAATAGTTT
This sequence comes from Leuciscus leuciscus, assembly GCF_965113295.1. Taxonomy (NCBI): domain Eukaryota; kingdom Metazoa; phylum Chordata; class Actinopteri; order Cypriniformes; family Leuciscidae; genus Leuciscus; species Leuciscus leuciscus. The sequence goes on along the minus strand of NC_138738.1, from coordinate 3,062,573 downwards.
TTCCTATATATATTGACCATTATTCTCAAATTTCATATATATAAAGACATAATAAAATAATATATACATTTCATATTTTTTTCCTTACTATGTTTTTAATAGTATTTTCACAAGTATCCCCAATATATAATATAGTACCGGGTATGTTAATCAGCCTCCTCGTTTCTCTCCATAGAGCTCACCTGTGTGGGATTCTGGGCTGTGATTGGTCGATACAGCGGGATGGTCTGTGTGCTGATAGGGTATCGCCGTGGTGATGGCAGAGGGTGTGATGTTGCTGCTGGTGATGTATGGGCTGTTGTAGTGTGTGTTGTAGTATGGAGAATATTGACTTTGGCTGTAGCTGGAATATGTTGAGAAATCCTGATGGAGACAATGACATGAATGAATAATCTCAGACAACTCTATACTACTTTTTATTGGTTTTATGTCTCATTGTTTAATTTAAGTCCATCTAAACCCTACTGTGGCAGTATCTTGGTTCACTGATGGTTGTCTGATTACAAAATTCATAATAACTCCATTTTGGTAATACTTTACAAAATAGTCCCATTGCTTAACATTAGTTAATGCACTAACTAACATTTACATTTAGTCATTTAGCAGACGCTTTTGTCCAAAGCGACTTACAAATTGGGACTAAATTAAGCAAGTCATCGTGAAGAGGCAAAAACAACGCAAGAAGTGCTCAAAATACAATGAGCAATACATTTGTTACAGCATTTATTAATCTTTGTTAATAAAAATACAACTGTTCATTGTTAGTTAATGTCAGCTCAGGTCTATTAATAAATAGTAACTAATGTTGAAATATACAGTAAGTATGATTAATAAATTCTTCAGAAGTACTTTTCATTGATAGTTCATGTTAACATATATAGGGAGACAAAATCTGGATATTAAAGCAGATTTCAGATATTAAAGCAACTTAAAAAATATTTTTGTATTAAGTTTTAAGTTTACTAGTTGGTAGTATTTTTTTACATTTTCATACAACTTTTTTCATAATATTATTAATAGTATTTTAATAAGTATTCCGTATATATTGACCTTTATTTCCAAAATTACATATAGAGAGATAAAGTAAAAAATATTGGATATAGATATTAACGCAGCTATATATATATATATATATATATATATATATATATATGTATGTATGTATATGTATGTATATATATTCCTTAGTATTTTACTTTTTCCTTACTAATGTAAAGTGTTTTCAAAATTGTTTTTAAAGACAAATATCTAAACATTCGAGATACATTGACTTGAGAAGCAAAAAAAGCAAAAAAAAAAAAGCACACAAAAAAAAGATTCAAAACGTTTTGTTTTTCTTCCGAAAAATAAATAAATTATTAAGTTAAAAAATTTACTTAATTCAAAGAGAAAACAAGATAATTTTTTTTCTGGCCCAATTCTTTTTTTAAGCAAAAACTCTTCATTTTGATAAGCAAACAAGTCACGTTGGTTCTCAAGTAAATGTATCTTGATTTAAGAATGTTTAGATATTTGTACTGGAAACAAGACAAAAATCCTTTTTTTTTTTTTTGCATTGATGGCTTCAGTGAAACTGTAAAATACAAAAAAAGAGAGATGATTTTATAATTGTGATATATTGTAGCCATGAGACTCTTCTGGCGAAGGGCACAACAGTATATCACAGGGGTGGTTGTAGTCCATCAGTGAAGGTTCTCCTAAGTTGACCCACCTGCTGTGTGGCACTGAACGGCGTTGAGCCGGTGATGCTGTTTGCACCCTGGAAAATTCCAGAAGAAATGCTGCCGCCTGGAAAAGAAGCACAAAGCTAGTTTAAGAGCGTACTTCGAGCTGACTGTGGTAAAGACTGGCCCTGACGCATCCAACACAAACACAGCGCAGGAAACACGACAGGCAGCGGCTGGTGAAATATAGACACGTTTAAAGCGCTCACAGAAAGTGTGCATGATTTATGACTCTGAGAACAGCTCAGGTGGAGCCGCTATCGGACGTCCAGGGCCGGAATGTCTTTCTCCAGACCCGTCTAAGTTCCCTTTCTTCTGTCTCTTTCCCTTCACATCCACGCTCGTTCTCTTTCTGAAACCGGCCCTAGATAAACGACTCTGTCAAAACAGCACCAAATCTCGGAGGAAGCAAACGAAAGGTCTTCAAAGGGGGGAGGGAGACGTGGGCGAACGCGTTTCTGATTTTCTCCACAGCGGTGAAACGCGAGGACCTTTGGCACCCAGAGAAGGGTTATTTATTTCATGCTACAGCGGGTCTCCTGTTGGAATCCGCCAATAAATCAAACGAGACCGGCGAGATGTAGCGCGAGACGTAGTAACCGCGCTTTCCCAGACCCATTAGAAATCCATCCATTTCACGAGCAGACAATTTTACAGGAAATGATGTCTCGGGGTGCTTATGAATTACAGTAAATCACTATAATACCTAATAGATTACCTGCTATAGCTCTAATAACTCATTGATTATGCTAATTAGACAGACAGGAAGTAGATGTCATGTGACTTTGTGTGTCTCTCTGTCTGTGGCTCACTATTCAGTCCCTCCAGAAAAACGCGGAGTTTTTTTGTGATTGTTGCGGGCAAAAATCCTTGATTATGCGGCAAGATTTCTTAAAAAATGCGATGGAATATGCGGGATATTTATGCAATTTTATGCGATGAAATTGCGGGAACTTGCAAAAATTGCGGGAACTTGCAAAAATTGCGGGAACTTGCAAAAACTGCAGTTTGATGAAAAAGAGAAAAAAAAGTGATTGCCCAACACCAATTACATTAATAGTGTAATAAATTCTTCATTTTAGTTTGAATGGGAAAGACGAGGTGTAGGCTATTCACCCTGCTTAGGGGGATGCGATCAAAGCCTGGAGTGGAGCAAAAGCATGTTCCTCTCTCCACTCTAAGCGTTCTTTTATCACTCCGCTCATGATCCACTCCGGGTTTTCCAGTCCCGCTCACGGAAAAACTGCTCCATGTTCACTCATTTTTAAGAAAGTTACAGAAAACAACTTCTACAAACAATTTTAATTTGCCAACATTTGATAATAATAAATAAAAGTGCATGACGTGCAAATCAGATAACAATCAAGTGCAATATAAACATGTTTTGTCAGGGCATCACTCCCGAACCAGCATCAACACTCCATTTTCAACATCTGCTTAACTTACTCCTTCACACCACAGACACGTCTTTTTGCCTTCTGTGTCTGACGTGATTTAACTTCTCCCCAGTTGTTCCATGAAAACCTGCAAAGCACGGCCTGCGGTGTAAGATACGACCGGATTTTTGTGAAATAGGCCTATCGCGGGGTTTGCAGCTTTTCAATGATGTCGCGTAATTACGTCACTTCACAACGTTCCCATGGCAACAGGGGAAATGGCTGCGCTTGTGTGAAGTAAACCCAACATTTGTCAACTTTCTGCTAAGATATATATGTGACTTTTTGCAACGAAAATGCGGGGATTATGAAATCATGCAAGCCCGCATATTTTGCACGCGGAAATCTGCAATTTATGCGGCAAAAGTGCGGCGTATTTAAAAAAATGCGCCCCCCGCATAAATATGCGGACTTTGGCTGATTATGCATGGAATCATGCGATCGCATAATCGCGTTTTTCTGGAGGGACTGACTATTTGCAGTTGTTCCTTAGCCACACACACACACACACACACACACACACACACACACACACACACACACACACACACACACACACACACACACACACACACACACACACACACACACACACACACACACACACACACACACACACACTCTTATAAGTTTTTGAAAGAAGTCTCTCATTAAGTCTCACCAAGGCTGGATTTATTTGATAAAAAACAGTAAAAATTGTAATATTTTTTTTCCAGGATTTTTTGATTGAATATAAGATTGAATAATGCTATTTATTTTAAATAGAAATCTTTTGTAACACTATATATGTCTTTAATGTCATTTTTGATCAATTTAATGTGCCCTTGCTTAATAAAATATCGATTCATTTCCAATGAAACGATATATTGTGACCGACTGCTTTCAAGCACCGAATGGACAGAAAGCGGTATAGAAGCATATCATAAAAGCAGTTCACGATACATGCACACTATATTTCACGTCTTCAGAAGTCAGATTATGAACAGACTGATATTCGAGTCAATATTCACAGAAAATCTTCCCTGTTCACAGCAGCACTTGAATATCATTTCCACATTTGGCACGTCAAGACATGATGCGGGTAATGAAAACAAACATTTCTGCATGTGCCAACTTTGCGATTTTTAGCGAATAATGATTTAAATTTAGTCTGATAGTCTAACCCCAGTGTTATTTAGTATTATTTCAACAATATTTTAAATGAACTTTTATTTAAAAATATTCATTTTAATTTTAGTTAATATTTTTGTAATTTTGCTGTGTGCTTTTGTCATTTTTATATATTTTTTGTTTATTTTTTACAATTTTCAATTTAGGTTTAATTCATTATTTCAGTTTTAATTCATTTTCATTTATTTCCGGTTAGTCATTTTAGTGCTTCAACTTAAACTTTTTTTAATTAGTTGCAAAGGCAATATTTCTAATACATAGAAATGCTATTCTAATACATTCAAGAAATGCTTTCTAATACATATTTTTTTTAATCTAATACATATTTCAACTTTATTTCATTTCACAAATATTTTTTTTTAAATAGTTTTAGTAGTAATATCATTTAGTAAATTATAATAACCTCACAATAGTCTCCCAAAAAGCTATAATATGGTTTTAGAAAACTTTAGGTTACACTTAATTTTGGGGTTTCATTTTAGACATTCTTTGCAACTACATGTTAACTAACTCTCATTAGAGTATTAGTAAACTGGGTAACACTTTATTTTACAGTGTCCTTGTTACATATGTTACATGTACTTACCATAGTATTAACTGTAAATTACACATAATTACATGCAACAAACCCTCAACCAAACCCTAACCCTATAGTAAGTACATGTAGTTGCTTAATATTACACAGTACCAAAATATAAAATTACACTGTAACAATGACACCTTAAAATAAAGCGTAACCATAATCTGTTGGTAGACTGTAAGGTTTTAGGGTTCAGGTTAGAAGAATACTGTAAGTTGACATGTAGTTGCAAACTTTGGTTACACTTTATTTTAAGGTGTCATTGTTACAGTGTAATTATACATTTAAGTACTGAGTAATATTAATTAACTACATGTACTTACTATAGGGTTAGGATTAGGGGTTGGTTTAGGGTTAGTTGTATGTAATTCTGCATAATTCATAGTTATTATTACAGTAGCTACTACATGTAACATGTTTAACGAACACTGTAAAATAGTACCTAAAGTTACTTATAGTCAATAGAAAGTCTGTTGGTGGAGCAAACTTAATAAAAAAAGTGTTTCCAAACTTAATATAGTACATTTATGTTGCTTTTTTGTCCTTTTAGGATGTTATGTTCATCATATGCTTTCACAGCATGACAAAACAACTTCAGTTTTCTTCAAAGTGCGTGAGTAAAAGATGATGACTAGTAAATGATTCGATTCCTTTAAACCTGAAAACGTGCCTAGTGCCACTTCACCTTTGACCTTGACCGAGAACGGTCAATTTCACACTGCGCTGGCAAAATCAGGACTGCGGGCAGAAGAGGGGTGTGTGACTGCGATCCGACGCTCAGATCCCGTCTGACACACACTCCCACACAAACACACTCCTCCAATGGCCAGCGTGTTGTGGAAGGGAACGGAGAAAGGTTCTGACCTTCTGAGAGAACGAGAGAGACGCCTGACGCCAGAGCCCAGACCGCGGATAATGGGGAACAGGTGTGTGTGTGTGTGTGTGTGTGTGTGTGTGTGTTGGGGGGGTTTGGGATTGACTGTAGATGCTTAAAAATCTGTGTGTGTGTGTTTGTGGGGATTTTGCTAATTATCCAACAAACATAGATGTTCAAAAACGTGTATTTGTTTATAGGCGATATCAGCAAAAATATTATAATGTTCTGGTTGATAATATTTCATATTTGGGTTATTTTCTGCGATAAAGCTGTCTGTTATTTATCTCTTACATCTACTGACATACACTATGGTGGAATAGTGTGGGGACAGAGTTTTTATTTTTTAAGAATTTAATACTTTTATTAAGGACACTTAAAAGTGAGCCTAAAGACACGTATAATGTTACGAAAGAGTTCTGTTTCAAATTAATGCTGTTCTTTTGAACTTTCCATCACAGTTTCCACAGAAATATGAAGCAGCACAATTGTTTTCAACATTATTAATAATCAGAAATGTGTCTTGAGCAGCAAATCATCATATTAGAATGATTTCTGAAGGATCATGTGACACTGAAGACTGGAGTAATGATGCTGAAAATTCAGCTTTGATCACAGGAATAAATTACACTTTTATTATATATTTACATAGAAAACAGCTATTTTAAATTGTAACAATATTTCATAATTTTTGAGAATGACTTCTTTCATAGACATAAAAAAAATCTAACCGACCCCAAACTTTTGAATGGTAGTGTGAAATAAAAATTAAAAATTAAAAAAATATTTTGAACATTTTTATGGAAAAGTCATTCAAAAACTAGATGATAATATTTGTTTTTTAGATTGCAAAGCAAGGCTGGGCCTATCACGAGTATTTTAATTGTTTTCTTTTCAACAGTCATGTAAATTACAACAACAAAAATAAATGAATAATAATTGAAGAATATATATTTTATTCCTAATAAAAAGCTTTTTTTCCAGTAGATGTAATTACATTCTAATTAAAGAACAAGCACTAGTAGGAATGCTTGACACCCTTAGCCAGGGTAACTTAGGCTGTGTTCACACTTGTAGTTCAGTTCGCTTGATTGGTTTGGTCCGGACCACAAAAAGAAAAACAAACATTGAGTCCTGGTCCACTTAGCGTTCACATTGGCATTTTAACTGGACCTAAAGGCATAGGGATATGTTCACAACCTGATTGGTCGGCTTTTATGACATATATTTCGCAATAGAACTTACCGAACATCTAAAACAATGCTGTGTTCTGGGATAAATGAGCTAGCTGTATGTGCGTAGCTACATATGATGGTATTCTGACCAGCTGAGAACTCATGAAGCGCTTATAAAGTGTGTAAAGGAGTCAAAACAGCATCAGGAATCCCTCCGTCACACACACACACACACACACACACACACACACACACACACACACAGATCTGCAGTGAGAAGACGCGGTTCTGATGTCTGTACTGAACTGTGATGGGAAACATCGCCACTATGACGAGAAAAAAACAGGTATATTTCAGCATTCTGTCCTTTTTAGTGTTGCATCTTGTGGCATCCTGTCCTGTTTTTGGTTTGTTTACATGTGTTTGGTCTGCGTTGTGTTCATATTTCATTCGAACCGCACCAGAGTTGTTTAGAGGCGGAGCGAGACTCATCTTTCCAGCTTGTTTAGTGCACACCAGGGTTCAGATCGCAGCGTTCACACTAGGGGTGACCCCGAATAGTCGAAGATTCAATGCTTCGATAGGAGGAGCCTGATTCGACTACCGATCTCACGCTCGAATCTTCGCAGAGGTGTTATGAAACGAGGATCATGCCACTTTGGCTATATGAGGGCGCTCAATGTCTGATTTCACATAGAACTACCGGTTTTCTGTCAATACGTTAATATTCAGCCTATTATGATAATGCTGTATATAAAAATGTGCAAAGAAAGAAGCTTTTAATAAACATTTTTTAACGTGTGTGAATAAATCCAAACACCCCGTGACAGATTTAAGTTTCACTTTCAATCCGTGACCGAGAGAGGAGCGTCTTGGCGGCAAGGATTTAAATCTTTAACAATGTCTGGGATAAGAAAATCTAAAGTGTGGATGTACACCATCAGAAAGGATATTCTCCAAGGCTGGATTTAGCATCAGGAAAACCATGATCGCACTTCTGCCGGCCAACGTTAACAAGTTGGTTTTCCACAGGACATTCTAAAATGCTTAACGTGAAAAAAGCTTTTAAAACGCTTAAAAGGCACTTTAACGTGGCTTAATGTATGTAGGCTACACAGTAACTTACACACTTTATTAAGAAACCATAGGCTACTATGTGCAGATAAGCAGATGAACCCAGAATATGAACGCAATGCGTTCCTCTTATAGTAAAGCGTTTTCATATTTTAATTTAACTATTTTAGGAGATTAAGTCGTTAAACGTTTTTCACGTTACGTGTTTTAGAATGTATTTTATCCACGCGCACAATTTGAAAAGACTCCAACGGACACAGACAGAGTGAAAGACTGGATTTGTTCTCTCGATCAGGTATCGGGTACAAGTGATTTCAAAACTTTTCTGCCGGTTCTAATTTGATTTTTGGATGCTGTGAACATGTTTAGCTAAAAAGACTACGACTCCAGTTTAGCATTTATTGTTGTTTCTGCAGTTAAAAAGACAAAGTAGAAAATTCTGGCTACTATCGTTATTTTAGTCATTTCTTTATTTTAATTTTATTTATTGATCTGTCAGGGTTATCTAATCTAACTATTTGTGGCTTGTGTTTTGAATATATGTTCCCCTGCACTTTAGGCATTTTGCACACATTTGCTCCTCATCTTGTGACTTGATTCTGATTTATTTAGTTTTGTATTTTTATTTATAAGAAAGGTATATTCTGTTCTAATTTAATTCAGTAATTAATTGTTTATTTTTTCGGTGCATCGATGTTGTGCTGTAGGCTGGCCTGCTCGCACAGGTAATTTAGCCGATTTAATTTGATTTGCATGTGAAATGTAAATCCTGTCTGCAGTGTGGCCTTTCTGGAGTTATTTATGTTATTTCTTAGTTTTATTGATCCAAAATGTTTTTATACATTTTCTTCTATATCTTTGTGCGATTTTCTGTACATCGCGGCTTTGAATTGTTAAAGCCCCGCCCCCATACACATGACTCGACTATTAGTCGACTATAGGCAAGACTTGACGATTCTGATTCGACTATGAAAATCCATAGTCGGGGACACCCCTAGTTCACACTTATTCAACTGAACCGCACTAACAGAGCAATCGCACCAGGGTTCGTTTTAATCCAACCAAACATGCCGAATGTGAACACACCCTTATGTTCCACAGATGGGCACATATCATGCTGTGATACTTTATTGCTCAATCCAAGTTCTGAAATACAATATATAGAGAAGATGAGGCAGCGACACTGACCGTGTGTGGAGTAACTGTACAGCGCCTGACTGGGTGGCGTCCCGCCGAAGTTCGACGTGTATCCCAGCAAACTGCTCTGTCCCGGGGAATGACTCAAACCATCTTCTGTTTTAATATCTGATGAGGTGAGAGAAAGAGAGTCAGGCCAGCTGTGATGTGCACTCTGTAGGGTGGTTGTGAAAGGACACTCACTGTAGGACGCCATGCTGTAGCCCTGTGTGTGATGTGTGTATGGTGTGTAAGGGCCCGTCGGCTGTAACGCAGGGCTGTACTGCGTCTGTCCGTAAGCAGCCATGACTGATCTGAGGACAGCTGGTCTGAGAAAACAAAGAGCTGTCGTTAGAGGAACCGAATCTTTACAATAAACAAAGGACATCTTTCTAATGCAATGTTCTCAATCACACACACACACACGCACGCACACACACACACACACACACACACACACACACACACACACACACACACACACACACACACACACACACACACACACACACACACACACACACACACACACACACACACACACACACACACACACACACACACACACACACACACATACACACACACACACATACACAAAATCTCTTATGAGTCTTATGAACTGGTTCTTTTTAATGGATTTTATCAGAAAGACTCTACCGCAAGTGTTATTTTACTAATATTGAGACACTAATATAGATTTTATTTTTGTATAATGTTTTATTAATTTTGTTGTGTGGTTTTGCAATTTTTATTATAGTTTTAATTTTTTTTTATTCCAGTTTTAGTTGTTTTAGTACATCAAGTTGAACTAAATGAAAAGCTCAAATAAAATAATTTTTATATTTTATTTAATTTGTAGTAAAAAAAAAATGTATAGCTTTAGTTAACTATAATAACCCTTACTCAAACTCTATTTCTAAAATTACTAAAAGAAAATAATTGTTCATGTAATTGGATAATTGAATCATTAATGGAATCCAATCTGTGAACAAGTGAATCATATGAGCCGATTTGAAGTTGATTCATGATCAATTAATAAAAAAAGAACCATTTCACGAGAGTCATTTGTTTATGAATCGGACTTAAAACAAACAAACTTTGCTTTCTGTTCAAATCCATCTTAAAAGTTTGTTAGCAATTCTTCAAAAGTACTAAACACATCATTAATGGAACCGTTAAAGAATCGGAATCATTAAGTGGAATCCAATTCAAGAGCAAATGACTCTTATGAGCAGGTTGTTTTTTTTAATGAATCAAATGTATGAATTAGTCTCAAACTCATGAGTTATCAATTCTTAAAAAAGTGCTAAAAGAATCATTAATCAAATCATTAAGGAAAACAAATCATCAAGTGGAATCTTATTCAGGAAAGAAAGGCTCTTATGAGCTGGTTCTTTTTTAATGAACTGGATAAAATAAGTCTTTCAAAATTATTCCATTATTGTGGAACCGTAATCATTAAGTGGATTTAAAATAAATAAATAAATAATAATTAGTCTACATTGCTGAATTAAAATTCACCAACAGAACTCTCCACATATCTGTACAACTATATGTCATTTGTCACCTTGCAATGAATGAATTTGCACAAACATTTATTCTTCTCATGAAATAAATGCCAATGGGGTTAAAAAAAATCAACTTAATTCAAGGTTAAAACAATTTTTGCTTCTAAAGTAAATGCATCTTGAGGATGATGATTTGTGCAGTGTTCATCACTCACATGGCCTAAAATGGATGTGTAGCTCGAGTGGCTCCTGCATGTGAACAAAAGAAACATGTTAAACATGTAATATCTGAATCAGCATGAATGCTCTAGTCTAGAGGAAGTTCATTAAATCCAAACTGTGAAGTGTGAAGTTCATCCCGACCTGTCTCTGTCTGTCGCTGTACTTCCGCCTGCACACGTTCAGCTGTCAGCTCTCCTGAAAAATGACAGACCTGTTTGTTAGGAATACGTGACCTAAAAAGCACATCGGGCTTCGGTCCAACAGCACGCATCTCGAAAGTAAAATATGAAGAAGTGCCCAGAACACAAAAAATGCACAAAGCGCAATTCATGTCTAATCGTGCCTTACACACACACACACACACACACACACACACACACACACACACACACACACACACACACACACACACACACACACACACACACACACACACACACACACACACACACACACACACACACAAAAAGAGGTGAACGGACAGTATTTCTCAATGGCGAGACACCTGCGGTTTCCAAAAACACACATAATTAGAATTCTGCGATACAGACAACAGTGAAACGCTTGTTTGTATAAACCGGCTCGGTAGGACTGTGTTCCTGGAACAGAACAATGCCTAACCTGCTTTCTGAACCTGGCATAATTCGGCATAATAAACCGCAGGCAGCACGACGTGGCAGAAGTTCAGGACGGGGGGAAAACCAATGGTTGTTCTCGTACCTGAAATGTAAGAAATGCAACTGTCCCTGTTCTGTACTGGTGTAGTAAGGTGTGGTAAATGTATGTGGGTATAGTTTGCATGAATACAAATGAGAGGAGATACGGGTGAAACACGGCAATAACCTTGGTTGACATGTTTGTTGACCTTTTTTTTTTTTTTTTATCATCTCTTTCACGTTTCAAATGTGTCTAGTCATCTCACCTTTATTTACACAGCGCTTTATACAAAACAGATTGTTTCAAAGAAGCTTCACGGGAGAATAACAGGATAAATGATGCAAACTTCATCAAATACGAGACAAATTCAAATTCTGCTGAAACGCAGCTCAAAAAAAAAAAAAAAGACAATAGTAAAACTATTCAGTTTAGCGTTGATTCAGTTGTTTTGTGGAAAGTGCATCAATTCTGAAATGAGTTCAATTGAGCTATCTCTACAGAAGATAATAGTATTCAGCTCAGTTTAGTTTAGTGGAGTCTTTATCTGAGACCTTAGAAGAAAACCTTGGACACAAATGAGACAGAGCTATAAAATGAAAATGGATTGCAGCTCAGATCATTTGATGAGAAATGTTTGCGATCTCTGACTTTTGATTGCGATATGACTCCAACTTCCCATTGGAAACGCGTCAAGACAAGACAAGAAAACCGTGCTTGTATTTAAGTAAAGTCTAGTTCTCTCGGATCATCGGATCTTATTTGGTTAACGTTTGGTAAAACTACTGCGGTACCAGAATAAATATCTCATGACGCCAAGACCTGGTTCCACATCTTAGATTAAGACACGCGCTTGCGTAAGGTCGAGTCTGACTGAATAGAAGCACAAAGATGTTGTCTTCCTCTAAACGTCGTCCCTCAGGGCTCCTCCATCTGTCAGACACAGCTGCTGTCAGGAGCAAAGATGGAATAACACCTAAAACGAGAGCTTTCATGCGATCACGCAAGAGTGGGCATGTGCATGTGTGATTTACATCCAAGCTGAACTCTAACACACATCGAGATCTTCTTTTGATTAATCTGACAGTTCAGACTGAGCGAGGTGAGCGATGTTTGGCGTCTGCGGTCGGGGCGGCACCCAGCAAATGTTTAAAACAAACAAAGACAATCTCTCGCTACAGCTCACTCTGTTTTCTCAGTAAACAGTTGCGACACTACAGTACGGCGCGCTTAAGATTGAAAAAAACATATCATGTGACTGTTATAACGATAGTAAAGCTGCATTAATTAAAGTGAAACTTTTTACCCCTTAAAGGGGTGGTATAACGCACTTTCCCCAGAGTGTGTATATAAAGTTTTAGCTCAAAATATCCCACAGATATTTTTATATAGCATGTTAAAATTGTCCATTTTTGAGGGTGAGCAAAAACGCACTGTTTTGTGTCTGTTCCTTTAAATGCAAATGAGCTGCTGCTCCTGGCACAGGGGGCGGAGCTTCAACAGCTTGCACTCACACAGACATGCACTGAAAATTTCAAAAACTTTCAGCCTTTTATGTTCAAACCGAAGTCAGACAATGATGGAGAGACTCAAGAAGAAGTGACAACATATAGAAAGCAACAGGACATTTCTGAATGGTTAGTTGATGAATTTATGTAGCTTATCTGTGGTTATCTTCTAGTCATTGATTATTCTGTCTTGATAATCTATAAATCTTGTTCCGGGGGCGGGGTTTATGTAAATTTTAGGGTTGGTGATGTCACTAACCCGGGAGGAATGTGGTGTAGTCTCTACCAGCCGTTTGTTGTAGTCCTTAAAAAGCGATTTCTCTAAAAGCAAATATCTCCCTTTGCTTTGAACTTCGAGCGTTGTAACTTTGCAGATGTTGTTTATGCTCAAACAGCAACATTACACACTAACTAAAGTTAGAAAAGTCAAATCATAATCAACCACCCCTTTAAGAAATGGATGGTAATTTTGGATGATCATGTGATGGTATTTGATCGATTTGAGCTTTTCAGTGGCTGATAAGTTACGATTTATCTAAAAAGTCAACATAATACCAGTATATACACACTAAAAATGAGATGCATGCAAACTTGCTGAAATGAAAAGAAATCTTATTGTACACATTTACTTGTGATACAAAATCGTTTAAAAGGCCTGGCTGATCAATCCAAAACGGTCAAATATTAGGTAATTGTATTTCTACAAATGTATCATAAACCAAACAGTTTCCACCAACATTATTAAGTCTAAGACCACTATTGATTGTCCTAGAAAGAAAAAAAGGTGCATGTTTAATTTTCTTAAAGATGGGCATTGACCATTTCACATCAATAGTTTTCTGTTTTTTATATGCTATGTTTAGACATGTCACTGTATGCAAACTTCTACATATATATTGATTTTATGTAAACATGAACAAGATTCGAGAGCTAATCGTACTTGAGAAATAGTGCATGAGTTACATTGACAGACTTTTTATGATTTTATTTCTTCTACACTATAATTATAAAAGAAGGCAGCAACATAAACCAGTGTTGATTGTTAAAATTAAAACGATTAAAATGATATTAGATGAAAAATTTCAACTTAAACGAAAATGAGAGATTTCACCTTGGAAACTACCAAAAATATAGTAAAAGTCAAATATCTAAAAATAAATAAATAAATCATTAAAATGACAAAAGCACAACAAATTACTAAAGCTTGAAAACTGAAAACATAGAAAATAAAAGATAATTGAAAATACTAATAAATACTGTATTTAAATAATACTAAAATGGTACAAATATTATGCTAAATAACTAATTTTGTGTCTCACAAAAAAAAACCATGATTTTCTAACAACAACATGAGGGTGAGTAGATGATCCCTTGATTCTGATATAAACAGGCTCTCGGACATTTGTGCTTGTTTTCAGAAAACAGAAGGAGCCGTCCTGCGGGTCAGAGACGCAGCGGTTCACACTGGTGTTTCATCACACCTGCTCTGCTGACGCACCACTCCTAACAAAACCTTTCCCAAGAAAACAAACGTGGCTAGAGAGAGAGAGAGAGAGAGAGAGAGAGAGACGGCTGACACGGGCCGCCCAGTGCAGTCCTGACTTCCTCCCAGAGTTCCTGTGATGCGCAGTGTGTTTCCTGGTATGAGTGTGTCCCGGAGTGAGAGGGCATGGGAAAGAACGCTCAACCCCCGTTCACAGTGGTAAACTGAGCTAAAACAAACCCCGGACGGGGCACGACGCTTCACCTGGCCTCGCCGCTGTTCTGCTAGCGCTGGCGTCTTTCACGGCTATCGTATTCCACACAACGCCTTACATCATACATCACGTGGTCTATCTCTCTTTTTACCCAGCATGAACGTGGTCGCCAAACTTAACCAGTTGACGAACACTCGTCACAAGATGAAGCCCTCAATAGTGGCGGCCCTGGAAGTATTTCCCCGTAGAGATTTTTAAAAGTCTTTTTGAAAGAGTTAAGAACCAAGTGAAACACAAACTTTGATTCGAAGCAGAAAAGTATTTGAACATCATACAAAAACACCTTTAATAAGGGAAAGAACTACAATCCCATGAAGCATTGCACATGACAATCAAAAAAAAAAAAAAAATGGAGAAATAAACTTTTTTTTTTAAAGATTCACACATTTCAATTAATAGTAAAATTCCATCAAATTGAATTGAATAGTCCTTACAATTTCTTAATTGAATAATTGAACAATCCTTAATCAATTATTCAATTAAAATGTGAAAGAATTATTCAATTCTTTTGATGGAACTTTACTATTATTTGAAATGAGTAAATCTTAATAAAAAAAAGGCTTAACATTTTTTGTGTAAAAACTATTGATTTAAAGATGTTGATTATGTATATAGGAACGGTATATTTTAAGTTTATTGCAAAATATGCACATAAATAATGAAATAAATATATATTGAGATTATATATTAACGTTAAATTAAAGCTGAAATAAACAAACTTAAAAAGCTTAAACGAAAATGAAAAATTTTGCCCTGGCAAATGAAATAAAATAATTTTAAGTTGAAGCACTAAAATGATTCAGACTAAGACTGACATAAAAATTAAGTTAAATAGATATATTTTTTAATAAAATTAACAAAAACACGAAAAAATTACTTAAACATGAAAAAAATACTAAAACTTAAAGATATACAAATAAATGCGATTCACAATATCAAATACTATAATAGATTATAAACAATACTGGTGTCAACATAATGCTAAATAACTTTGTCTCAGAAAAAAACAACATGATTTTCTAATATGTATACAAATATCTAAGTAGTGTAGAGAGACTGACTGGATTACATTCGCAGTGCTTTACATCAGTGGGCGGAGCTAAAGAGTTCTCTGATTCTCTGATTGGTGGAGATATGTCTGCAGAATCATGGGTAATGTAGTTTTCCACCAGGAATCTCACTGTTAAACAATTATTTTAGAAATAAGTTGAAATAGGGGCTGACGACTAACAAAAGCATATAGCATTGATTAACAGCCTAGTAGGTTAATAATTTATCGTTAAAAATCTATTTCCCTGTGGAGAAAATGAACGAGTTTTTACTTCCAGAACCTACTGTTGCTCTATACCCTGGATCTCCTGACAGGAGCATTATGACGGGGTTAAGAGAGCAGGTCGGCTGTCTTTGAAACAAATCATGAGCCGTAGCTTTGCCATATGGCTGTCTGATCTATAGCGAGCTCTCCAACCCCGAACAGTCGTCTCAAGCGTTCAATCAAAGCCACCAAACTGCTCTCTGGCCGGTAGCTGAGGGCTATGTCCCATATGGCGCGGGTGACCGCTGCATCGCCTGAAGGGAAACCGCAAGACACTGTGACCTCGCTCAAACAATGCAGCACTTCTGTAGCCCTCGTGTTTCCACCGTGAGTCCAGACAGACCGCGAGCAGCATCTGCCCTTTCATTTCCTCCAGACTCAACGGGACAGGTATTCCTGCTACAAAACCGGAGGACTGCTTGAACATGGACCCTTTTCACATTTACAGGGTTCCAAGACGCCGTTGGGTAAACTTCTGTAGCGGTGCACGGAAACTACAACAGATATCATTTCTGCGTTCCCAAAAGCAAAAGAAAAAATCCACGACAGCATTTCTAGGACTTTACAAAAAAGGGGAAAAAAAATTAACTGGGAGATTGATTACAGTGAGCAGAAGAGAGAAAGATGGCAAATTTGCAAAATCTCCCTCAGCTGTTGTATTAGAAACACCCGTACAGCAACGTTAACAATCTGTAACTTAATATTAATTAAGTGTGTATTCAACATGGACAATACAGAATAACATTACTGTACAGTATTGAGCAACAGATGCTCTATATATACAGCATGATCTGCACACGTTTCCTTATATATATATATTTATATAAATAATGTGCATTGCATATTAAAAAAATGTAGTTAGATTTACAATGTTGTGAACTGTGAAAACATGCCATCAGTCTATGAAAGGTATGTTTCCTTGCTCATTAAGGCATTTCATTTAGGCTAAGACAACCTTCCACATTTTTTTTAAATTTTTTTTTAAGGTTGAAGTCAAAGTGTGTCATTTTCGCCATTCTTTCCTGTGTCCCAGTTTAATATTCAGATTAAACATTGAGAAATGCATGTGTTTTGTGGGACAGTTTAAAATCAAACCTACAATAGAGACACACAATACACCCCATTAATATTTGAACATATTATGTGTCTTTTATTGTGCAACATCATTTTTCACAATAAAAGCTCAACAAGTTTTTCTATAAGTTTTTCTTTTGCATTCAAAATTGAAACTTTTCTGCTGATTGGCTAAGAGTTTGCATGTATGCGTATATATTTTGCAAATCAAAGTTTTAATCTCAATGCCTGAGCTCAACAGTTGCTGATAAATGCCTTGATAACACAAAGTGCTGTAAATGCAGTGGAAACAGACCAACATTCATCAGGAACTACCGAGCACTTGTTTTTCCTGTACATTCTCACGATGCGACAACTGAAATCAACTTATTCACAGATTACCGTTG
Organism: Leuciscus leuciscus; assembly: GCF_965113295.1. NCBI lineage: Eukaryota > Metazoa > Chordata > Actinopteri > Cypriniformes > Leuciscidae > Leuciscus > Leuciscus leuciscus. The sequence goes on along the minus strand of NC_138738.1, from coordinate 3,044,937 downwards.
AGACTACGTTATAGTTCAAAGATACACTTGACATTAGGTAAATATTCTTATCTGAACGTCAAACTTACTCTAGCTTGTGTTGAACTTGAGGGCACTTGCTGTGCACGCTTTGGGAGTATTTCAACTGATGCACTAAATGTTGTTTTCCATCTGAAACACACACACACACACACTGAACAGCCCATCTACGGCCACTTGCCTTCGGGCTCGAGCCTGTCTGCAGCCTTTGAACTCAGACTGTCGTAAATAAAGCCGTCCGGCCACACGCGTCTGCTCTTTAGCTCACTAATGGAGCGATGGGGGGGGGGGGTATAACAGCCTAGTAATGGTCTCTTGAGATGCAGCGGCGCTTACATCACTGTCCCGGGATTTCATCAATGCTGGAGCGCAGCAGAGCATGGGAACCCTGATAAGTGTTGCACGGACACAATGAAGATATATGCGCAATGATGTCATGTACGTTATTGACGTAAGCGGGCCAAATCCATGATAATGGTAAAGGTATCAATCACGAGAGATATAGTTATTTTTGCTGGGAACTAAAAATGGTTTATGTGTTACGTAACCATATGGTAAGCCCCTATTTTTGGAAAATCTAATAAATTAAAAAATTGTATAAATGAAAGGCACTTTGATTATTTTCTTCTTATTTGGAACTTGATGGACGCAAACCAAAAGATAAGATTATTCTAAACAAATGAAGTCTGACATCAGTGCAAAAACAGCTTCACGTTACGTAACACAAAATGTGGCTCCAAACAGTCAAACTAATATTATAAAGCAGCTGTTTTTTTTCCCCCTCCCTTTGGTTTACTCCATATTTATGTAAATATATCTATCACTGTATAGCAGAATCCGTTGCACAATAAAACCATCGTGCCATTCCATGTTAAAACTGAAACATTTCTTTCTTTGTAAAAGAAAAAAACATTTTTCCTTGCTGAGTGGAAAAGTTGCATGCTTACTTATTTTTGCAAACTTTCCAAGTTCCTCAGTCATGACAATACTTGTCCAGAAAATACAGTTACACTTTATTTGTAAGGTGTCATTGTTACAGTGTAATTATATATTTAATTACTGAGTAATATTAAGCAACTACATGTACTTACTATAGGGTTAGGATTAGGATTAGGGTTTGGTTGAGGGATAGTTGCATGTAATTATCCATAATTCATAGTTATTACTACAGTAACTACTACATGTAACACGTTTAACGAACACTGTAAAATAAGGATTTGGTAGGATTAGGATTTGGTTAGTTGCATGTAATTATGCATAATTTACTGTTATAACTGTAAGTACTATGGTAAGTACATGTAACATATGTAACAAGGACACTGTAAAATAAAGTGTTACCCTTTATTTTACAGTGTAATTATATATTTAAGTACTGAGTACTTTGAGTACTACATGTACTTACTATAGGGTTAGGGTTAGAATTTGGTTGAGGGTTAGTTGCATGTAATTATGCAAAATTTACTGTTAATACTATGGTAAGTACATGTAACATATGTAACAAGGACACTTTAAAATGTGTTACCCTTTATTTTAAGCGGACATAGTTACATTGTACTTTAAGTACTGAATAATACTAATTAACTACATGCACTAACTATAGAGTTACTGTTAGGGTTTGGTTTAGGGTTAGTTACTTGTAATAATGCATAATTTACTGTTACTATAGTAAGTACATAACGTGTAACTACGTCACCTTAAAATAAAGTGTTACCGAAAAACGGTATGTGTAAAACGGATTAGCACACACAAAATACAGTGTGGAAAATCCATATATTTACATATATTATTCAAACTGAATAATTTCTAAATAATTGTATTCTTTTCCTCTTTGCCTTTCAGCCAGAAACATGACGATACTTGTTTGTCCAGGAAATACTGCAAAGAGAAGTGTAAAACGGATTAGCGCGGACAACGGAAAGGCCTCCTCTCTCGGAGTAACACCAAGCTATCAGTTTCCCCATCCTGCAGATAGACTTTTAATTTATGGGCTTCTGTTATTAAAAAGCCCAGCCCGAGCTCGGCCGCGTGTTCCTGGCCACCGTGTGTGTGTGTGTGTGTAACACTAACCGCCTGCCATGGTGGGCTCTGCTTTCCACATGACAGCTTCCAACAGGAGAAAGCCACCTTTCATGCCAGCTTGTATGGAAGGATCGCCTCTCCCACCCAAAAAAAAGCCCCGACTTATGTGTAATCGACCCCCTTCGTTCAGACATTCGCCCCATCGGTTCCCAATTCCTCATCCTACCCATCCCCCCCATCTCTACTGCCGGGTCTGCCGGACCCTTCACCCCTGGAGCGCTGCCCCGAGACGTGGGTCATGGATGGGGACAGCTGGTGGACCTCCCAGAATCATTCTTATGAGGGACTCAGTTCCCAGGTAACACATCTGGCCTGTTGTAGTGTCGGGATCACACACTGCATTAAAACCACTCGAGCTGCGAGCTTTCAGCGCATGCAAATCACACGCACAACCAAAGAGAACTGAGCAATGCAACCATTCTGCAATAACATTTCACTGACTACCCGTGTGCTTACTTGCATTCAACGTGCACTTACTTCAAATGTTAAAAGTACTTTCTTAAAAACTACTTGCAGATGATATTAATAAAAAAAAAAGTTTCATGACTGTTGTTAAAAAAGTGCACTTTGTAATCAATCTTTTTTCATGCTTTGATGCGCAGACATATTTTGATGTGTTAATTAATTACACTAAAACACATGTAAAGTACTTGATTTTAATTGTTTAAAGTTAATAACATGTAAAGTTTAAAAGCACATTTTAAATGCACTAAATTGCAACTTCATCATTCATCATACAGATATATTTAAATGCATGACATAAAAGTTTCATTAGTATGACATTAAAGTATATTTAAATGTACCGAAAATGCTTTAAGCAGTATACTTTAAGCATATTAAAAAAGACAATAGAAGTAATAATGAATTTACATATAAAGATGTACTAATTAAGTGTGTCAAAAAAAGCACTAATTGCATTTAATAGAAATTTAAATTATAATGCAATTTTATTTAATTAAAATAACATGTATTTAAGTATCTGAAAACATTACATTCAGTTTGCTCTTTTAATGTATATTATTACTTATTTTAAACATATAGCTAAAGTGTTCTTCTTCACAAGGGTATAATCATATTTTATTATTTTAGGCTTGCAAACATGGTTTTCATTCAGTGTGGAAGCTAGATTTTTTCGGAAGAAATCGTGAGTGTTGATGCCAGGGTTTTGCTATGCAGTTGCTACGTTTTTTTTGTTGCTTATTAGCTCAAGTCTCTAATGATATTCAGAAGCTAGTTTTATCATCCAGTCATCAGCTTGAATGCTTAGAAAAGTAACCGCACACCTGAAGTACTGTACGTAGCATGCAAGCTTCAGGATGAGTTATGACAAAATGTTATACTTTAGTTTAGGGCTTTGTTCAAATCTCTAACCCTAAGTATATGCTATTCAATGGAGCTTAAGTTGTATTTATCCAAGAATATTCCTTTGAAATTGAGTTTGACTTGGATTTAATATCCTCAAGACTTGAAAATCAGCCTTGCACCATCTACACAATGAAAGCACAACCCAGGAACAATAAGTAGTTTATTCAGTTAGTAATCTTGAACTTTTAACCTTTGAGACACGGTAAGCTGCATATGCTAACACTCACAACTTACATTGTTGTGGACACTCAGTGAATGATTTATGACTTCATCAAAGAAACCTGTTGAAAAATGTCCTGCTTCTTTGGCCCGAGGGCTGTTAGCGTGTGTAAACGCGCCCGACAGGCAGAGAGGAGGAACGGTTCAGCTTATTCAAGACACCCTAATTTGTTTAGATTGTGTACGATCCAAGTTTTTCAGTCGCCACCTTTGGAAATTGATTATGAGAAAGAAAATCTCTCATTCGCATGTTGATTGATGTCGTGTTACTCACTGGTGAGACTGTGGCGTTGAGTTGTGTTGTTCTAGCCTGTCAACTGGTTGAGCCGTTGATACAATTAGTGTTATTAAAAAAGAAATCTCAATGTAAGCATTATTTATATTAGGGCTGAAAGGCGTAACAGTGTGTGTGTGGAGCGATGGTAGAAACGTCCAAGTTCTACTTGGGTGCCATCAGACAGTCAGCACTGTAATGATGTTATTTTCATATCAGCCTTCATTTGTTGGATGAATAACGCTATTTTTTGGTTTGCATCCATCAAGTTCCATATTAAGCACCTTTCATTTGCAAGTATTTAATTCACTGGATTACAGCAGCTGGAACACACACACGCACGCACGCACACACACACGCGCACGCACGCGCGCACACACACACACACACACACGCACGTACACACACACACACGCATACACACACACACGCACGACGTACACGCACGTACACACACACACACACACACACACACACACACACACACACACACACACACACACACACACACGCATACACACACACACGCACGTACACGCACGTACACACTCACACACACACACACACACACACACACACACACACACAGCTGTCATGGGGACATTCCATAGATGTAATGGTTTTTATACTGTACAAACTGTATATTTTATCCCCTTACACTAACACCCATCACACAAAACTTTCTGCATTTTTACATTTTTAGAACAGCCTTTAATTACTTTATTTTTTATACCAGTTTTACAGTCCCTAAAGGTTTGTTTTTTTGAGAGAGAGATTTTGTCAGGTTTTGGTCACTTCTGGGTACAAATTTGTCCCCAAAATATAGTTTTGTACACACACACACACACACACACACACACACTTTGCTTTATGACTCCATGACAGTGATACATGTGACGCTCATGTCTGCCAGCAAGTGTGTGTGTGTGTGTGTGTGTGTGTGTGTGTGTGTGTGTGTGTGTGTGTGTGTGTGTGTGTGTGTGTGTGTGTCTCTCTAAGATATAAGATAAGGACTAAAGGTTGGCAATAGCTGAAGAACCAGCTGCTGTTTGGTGAAAGAATGAGACTGTAGGGAAAAGGAGGGGTTTGGATGACCGTGTGTGTCTCTATGTGTGTGTGTGTCTCTGTGTGTGTGTGTGTGTGTGTGTCTGTGTGTGTGTGTGTGTGTGTGTGTGTGTGTGTGTGTGTGTGTGTGTGTGTGTGTGTGTGTGTGTGTGTGTGTGTGTTTGTCTGTGTGTCTTTGTGTGTCGGATTGAAAGGGAACTGCAAAACTGTGTTGCTTCCTACTCACATTATCATGCAAAATCTCTCCATGCACACAATTGTCATTTGTCATTATTACCATTGCTTATAATTTTGGTTAATGATAACTGAATGATGCGGAATCCCACATTGATGAATATCCCCGAGTACATACCAGAATATCAGACACTTTTCACTTGAGCTCATTTCACAACCACCTAGCAACCACCCAGATGATATCAGCTTCATAGCAACACCCAGCATCATGGCAGTGGTTTTGCACTAGTCAGCATTGATCACGTTTACTTCAGACAATGCAAAAATCCTCCATGTTTCCTGCACCTTTTGACCAATGAATTTCTGTAACTTTTTCTTGTTGTTCATTAATACTAGACGACACATTAAAAAAACAATCACGAGTTCACAGAGAGATTTCTGATTAAATATTTCACAGCAAAACAAACATTTAAAATATTTCTTACTATATTATTTACTTTTTTTTTCATCACAATTCTAAAATTCTCTGATATTTCCATGTTCTCCTTCACTGTGAAAAGCCAAATATGATGAACAGACAGTGATTAAACCTTCAGGAGTAACGCGAATCACCCTCAAACATTCAACATTTGACCACAACAAGTTTCTTAGCTTTACAAAAGGAGGTTTGGTTGTAATCAAAGACGGTTGGTTCTGATCAAAGCGAGGCGAGGGTGTATGTGAAGTCGGGCCCCAGACCGTAACTCTTCGACTAAAGCCTTCCTGTATACATTTCAGGAAAAGTCTGACTAGAAATCTAGCAATATTTTTCTAATTCCGAGTAAGAGCGACAAAATTAGAAATGCTTGAGTTGTATTAAGATTGTTGCACTGTTTAATCCTGCTGCTTTTCCTATATTTGCATTAAAGGTTTTGCTCTTTATCCAGAGAGTGAACAAATGTCCTCAGAGCCACAGTTGCGGCTGTGATGATGTGGCAAAGTGTTAACTGCGACAGCGGCTTTTCACTGCCGATCACATTCAGCTGCACAAGACTCACGAGACTCCGGGAACACCTCTGTGGGCGCTAGCTAAATATTTTGCTCATTACGACCGAGGTTATCTTCCATCTGGAAGCGGAGGATCGGTTGACAATTCAAAGCAGAAGCAGAGTTCAAGGCCTCCAAACCGAGGGGTTAACGCCGGCCGGCCCGTAATGAAACGAGCGCCGATAAACTCAGGAAGAGCCTTGCTTCCTATGAAAATATTTATCATTCCAGAAACCTTTGGCTACAGAGGACTTTAGGAATTAATTTGTGTTTTCTTAGGAGGGGGTGCTCAGGATGGGGAACTCAGGCCTCGCTTTCGACCAGCTTATTCACAATTTATTAGAGTTACTAATCAGAACCATGACGGGCTCAGAATGAGACCTGGTGTTATTATACAGTGAAAACGAGAGCGTTAAATCAAACTTGCCCCTGTGCACGTGACCTTTGATGCGCGCGTCCAACGTTTTTCCAACGGTATTGGTGTTGAAAAAAAGAATGAGTGGTTTCAAACTAATTCAACCGAGCGTTATTATTAAAACGCTAAAAGATGGGTTTTAATTAATAAACATATTAGCATGTGCTGCGTTCTTCATGTCGTCTATGGCACGCATGTCCTCCAAATGCACATCGAGAGACTGAGAATACGAGATCTGACTCCATGTTCAAAGCATCGAATGGGGTTCATTTTCACTCGGTCCATTTTTGGATAGGTTTGAGTTTGGTTCTTTTAAAGAGGAATCAAGTGTGAACAGATTAGAGAGTCACCAAATTTAATAGAAATAATTTAATAATGAAATGCTATTTTGTTCTTTTAATTTTTATGTCTAAGAAACAGCAGTGTTAGACAGTGAGTGTTCATCATATTCACAATATAAGTTACCAAAGACAAAAATAGTTTCATTCTGTGCATACGGTATGTTTCATAATGAGAAATATTATTCAGTTTATCGTAGTCATGTTAGAAAAACAGAATCCACAGAGTTGCCGTGCATGAGTCAATATTTCTTGGATTTGTTTTGTGGTGTTGCAAAGTCATGGCGGCGGTGGAATCATTACAGTTGAGAAAGTTTAGGATCAGAATCACATCAGGTTTTGGATCTCAGAATCCGATACAGGGTCGCTTTAACGTTAGCACTGCAGATCTGGATGGATAATCATTTGGAATTGAGCAATAGTGACCAGCGTTCTCGTGAAAATGTATTGAGCAGGGGGTTGTGAGAGCTTCTGATGATGATGAATGCTTCTCTTTGAAAAACGCTTAGCAAGGCACCCTAAAATTATCTTATTAGCTTCCCGTCTTTAAACATCACCATTTCAGAGTAGCCGTCGAGCGTGACGTGACATCCGCCATTGTTTTATTTCAAACAGCCACATTTCTGCTCGCATTAATGGACACGTATGCACAAACTAAGACTACTCAGTGTTTAAATGATGTGGATAAATTAAATGAAGAATTACACAGATGTTTAGATATGAAAATCGAAGTCAAGAGCCTTCTACACTATTAAGAAGATGGTTCTGAAAAGCACTCAAGTTTCTTTGGTCTTTAATAATAGAGGGAGTCTTTTTCCTTCAGAAACTGTCCTGCGTTATGAATGCCATAGTTAAACTGAAGCAGCATTTCACAGCAAGACAATCAATTCAAATCATGTACAAAAATATGAACAATAGTCATTACACTTTTATATTTATTTTACCAGATACCAGTATTAATCAGTTTTTGATGGGGAAAGTGTCTCAGATGACAATATTTGGTGGTATTATAAATCTGCTTCATAGGATAGGGATGTGTTTTTGTTATCCACCATTATTTTTGTGTGTTTCATTATAAAAACAGAGGTGCTTACAAATTACCAATAGAACCATATCTGATTTGAAGCACTTATGCCTTCACATGCTTAACATCTGAATGACCAACAAACTCATCTTTATTATACTCAGATTATAGCACTAAATGGTGTTTGTGTAAAGGGTTTTGTTTGTATATCGAGATTATTATTCTGTGTTTAGATGCTGATCGCCATATAACAACTGAAATATAGTTTTTGTTATGGCAGAAAGTTCTGAAACTAAAAACCATTTAAGAGCCTAGTCTTCATTTTTAAGTGTGTGGGACACCGTTAATGTATTCATGTCAACTCAAATCAAACAATCATTATCTAAATTATCATTATCATTACTGTATGCGAAACTATAAAATATGAATAAAAATAAGAATATGAATTATGACAAATTTAGTGTATTGTACACTGCATACACTACACTAAATCTAGCCCTGTATTATTTTTGTCTGTAGCTGCACTCTTAAAAATATGGTTATTGGGATCGTGAGTTGCTCTATGGTTCTAGATACATTTATGATGTTTCATTATTCAGATCAGTGTTTTGGTTTCCTTTAAAGCACAATAAAGGGGAAAACTTGTTCTCCTAAGACATATGACTGTAACCTTTTATTTTTAAATCCGCGTTTGATCGGATATCTGGATATTTATGTTAAGTTAACAAACGCGTCCTCAAGCGATCCTGCTTTTTCTCTTCGTTTTATGAGATTTTCTGATAACCGATAGTAGGCATGTGTCTATTACACAGACAGGACATATTATCGGTTTGTTATCGTCAGAAATACAAAGACAATATCAGTAAGTAAATGATGCACTCACCATATCTGGAGCAAAGCAAAAGAAAAATCAGCTGTATAAGTTCAGCAAAGTTTCCTCTCCATCCTGCGTGAAGTGTGTTGATCAACGCGCAAACACACGGATATAATGACGCATCCCGACGCTGTTACACTCGGAGCTTTCAGTCTCAAATCAGCCGGTTACGATCGCGTGTGTGTGTGTGATCGAGAGCTCTGCGGTGTGTGTCTCGCTCCCTGCGTGTGTGGCGCACTCAAGTGCACTAATGTGAAGAAACGTTCAATAAATGAGCGACCTGAAGTTCCTCCTCCTCCTGCTCATGTCCTCAACACACGCGTGTAGACCATCTCTCTCTCTCTCTCTCTCTCTCTCTCTCTCTCTCTGTGTGTGTGTGTCTGTGTGCGCGCGCTATTTTATTTAAATGTACTTTACAACCTCACAAATATAGAGAAACGTGGAAAACAGACGTAAAATAACATTTTGAATGACTTATAATAAAGCCTTTTGTTTTTTAAATGCAAAAAGTGAATCAGAATCTACAACAAACCACAGCTTAATAAACATAGGCTACTTAAATCACGCCGTAAAAAAAAAAAAAAGTAAAAATACAGAAAGGTTTGTGTTGAAGTGTACTGGAAAGAAAATATTATTAGATATTTATGTATAAAACCAATAGATATCAATAGATATCAATGGAAGGTCCATGATAGGAAAAACAAATGTATGTTTAGGAGATATAAACTCCATATATGTCAGAACGTTCATTCATGTGAGTTCCAAAGAAAGTTGCAGATGATCACATTTAAAAGTTGATAATTTAGTCCTTTATAATGATGGCAGTGTTCATTGTGCATTTCAGGTAATGTATATGACTGCACAAATTAGTGGTGTTACAAAGTGGAGTCAAATACAATGCATGCATTTTATCCAATACTAAATAATAACTGGATAAACATGCTGACATCTGTTTTTCTTTAGTTGAGTTCCTCTTTACAGTGTAAAGCAAGTTTCCCCTGGATATCAAAGATTTTTTCATATCAGAAGCGGTTAAAGGAGAAGGATAAATCATCTCAATCATAAATAAATAAATCATATCCTTAGAAATTTCCCCAGGTATGACAGTGTACATGTACATTACATTTTGATTGGCATTGGAGGAGTAGTGGTGTGTTTTTAAATCCATTCCGTACTCAAGTGTTCATAAGTATGTACTTAAATGTATATATAACATAACAAATTAGATTTTTTGGTCACCCTCATTAAAAATATATTGTTTATTAACTATACTGTCACAAAATTAAGTGTAAGTACAATTGTTTAACTATTTAGGCAACTACATATAAATGTCCTGTCTCTTTAAGGAAGTTGGAAAAAAAAAATCTATAATGACTTGTGTTCTTTGTTGCAGTTATTGTGTTAGGTGAACATTATGGGAAGGAACAAAATATTCAGGACAGGTCATGCCGGTTATGTTAATGACATTTACCTTTTTTTTGGTATAGTTTCCCACTACATTCCAGATTTGTGAACTAATAGTTTACAAGGCTTGCAAATAATCTGATAAATGATTAGTGTGTGATTTTGAAAATGCCTTAAAGCTGTAGGCTATATGTGTCAAATAGGTTTTATCACTCAACAGTTAACAAAACTAATGTTTGAAAGAAGCATCTCAAAACACAAAAGAGAAGACCGGGGCTAGTTGTCACACATGAAGTTGTCACATTTGTCAGCAACCACAGAAACTTTAAATCAAACATCTTATAGGCCTTATGCGCCAGAGAAACGAGGGCGCCGCCATCTTTAGAATATTGTCTTTGAACTTCCGTTTTTGCGGTCGCTCTGTATATCTCTATGGCATCGCTGTCCAGGAGTAATTAGCTTTTTAAGTGGATTCACTTAATGTAAAGTTAACGAAAGTTATCATGAGGATTGTATTGTTAAAAGCAGATGTCTTAACAAATGTCAGTAGACCGGGAAGATTTTAAAACGAGCCGTTCATTCATAAATACGCAAGATCGCTGTGAAAATACAGACCGGAAGTCAAAAGACAACGAGCGCCGCGCGGAAAAGGGGCGGAGCTACATAAGGTCTATTAGACAAATGCTGGTTTTCACTATTAGTAGCTTTATAAGCTTAGCTTTCTAGTTTGTAAATCGTGATCTTTTTATAATGCAGCTTTTTGCAGTTTAAACTGTAAGGTTTGTATCTATACAGGAACTGGGGTGGTGGTGGCGCAATGGATAAGACACATGCCTTTGGTGTGAGAGACCTGGGTTCGAATCCACTGTGAGACACCAATGTGTCCCTGAGCAAGACACTTAACCCCTAGTTGCTCCAGAGCCGTGCGACCTCTGACATATATAGCAATTGTAAGTCGCTTTGGATAAAAGTGTCAGCTAAATGAATAAATGTAAATGTAAACTGAGTTTCATAAATAAAGTGGCATAAAAAGTGTGACAACGAGCCCCGGTGTAATATAATTCAATCAAAGACAGAAATCACCTTTAAAATCACATTGTTGTATCTGTGGGTCAAATCAAGTTCACACTATTACTGTAAATTTAAAAGAAACATTACCATCATTTTGTTACAATGAGAAGTGATTCAGAAGTGATACACAGTGTGTGTGTGTGTGTGTGTGTGTGTGTGTGAGTGATTTATTTCCAGAGATGGCAACAGTCTGGCTGCCAAGACAGAAAGGTAGATAGAGTCTGAATAAAGTTGAACGAGAGCATAGATGAGGAAAAATCCGGTAACCTTACCTATGACTGTAGTTAAGTAACGCAACCCAGACACAAATTTGTCTGCCCATGATTCATTTTTTTTGCGCGGAGGGTGGCCGATCTCCATGCTTTCTGTGGAATGTGTGGCTAAAGAAGAAAATAAAAGCAGCCATTGTCTTTATCTTTATTTCTCTCTTGGAGTTTGTTGAGCCGGTCAAACACGCTGCGAACAGCAAGAGATCAGGGAGAGTTTCCTCCCAATTCACCAGTTCACTTCTGTCTCCCATTCCTCATGAGCAAAGAACTAGAACCCATTTCCAAAACATCATGTAAATATTCCCCAAAAGAGATGAAGTCCGTTTCTATTTAAGTCTGCATTCAGTTCATGCCAACACTAATATTAAAACCCAGAAGCAGTAGTGAATATATTTAGGTTAAAAGCTGAGTATCACATTTATTATTGAGCATACTCTGATGAAACCTCAAACGCTCAGTAAACTGCAGAGTGTGAGACGTTCTGTAGCGTTTGAACGATTCCTCAAATCATGTGTCTTGTTGATGAGAGGTGTGTTGTTACTTTACTAATCTGTGACTGTTTTCACCTCTTCTTCAGAGGGTTTTCGTCTTGAGGACTCTTGACTTTTAAGGCAACTAGACTGTAGCACCAAGAAAACATTGGTAACTGCCTGGAAACGCCCTAGAAACACTCCAAAAAAGATTTAGAACAGCAATTGCGTGGCAAACACATTAGCAACATGCTAAAAACACTCAGAGGCCCTGTTTACTCCTGCTATTAAGATGCGTTTTGGTCGATTGGACTTTACTCCTACGATGCGTTTTGGTCAATTGGATCACAAGTAGACGAGGGAGACACAAACATGGTGTTTTATTGTTTGGTCTTTTTTGTCCACTTTCAACCACTTCTGTCTGGATTTATTTGAGGGACGGGTAAATTAATGTGTTTTTTTTTAGATATTTCGATCTAATTGACAAAATATGCTCGCCATATTTACATATGAACTCACCCGGAGACGACAGAAAAACACACGGAGAGCATCAGCTTTAGTTTCTGCACTGACAGACGCAAGACCAGCCGAACGCTGTGAGTGTGTGTGTGTTAGAAATCAGGAATGGTGAGAGAACATCGTGCTGGTACGTTTGTCTTCTTCAAACCAAACTTGGGTCTTCAGCCGACAGTTTAAATCCCGTCGGGCTAGCGCTCTTCTCATAATGTTTACGCATTAAGTCAGTAAGGTGGAGAGCATGTGGTCTTTTGTGGCTGTTTGAACGCATTCGACCACATGAACGTTTACACTACGATAGCAATCCGGTCGAATGCGTTCCAGTGGTCGAAAGTGGACAAGCTCAAAACGTTTTAGACCCCGTTTACACCTTTATTTAGCGTCGTCCATGTGATCCGATCGACCAAAACGCTTCTTAATACCAGATGTAAACAGGCCAGAGTGCCTCAGAAACCACACAACACCCTATCAATGTGGTGGCAGCTTTTTCACATGACTGAAGTAAATGTCATAAAGAACAACTCCTTTAATGTACTTGAGTCTCGGAGCGGCACTAATAAACACAGTAGAGCCCTTCACAGCAGGCCATTCTTCTGAACTAATAAACTCTCTCTCTCTCTCTCTCTCTCTCTCTCTCTCTCTCTCTCTCTCTCTGCAGTGTGTGTGCTAGTCCTCTATCCCCACACACACAGGTTGCTCCTCTCTCACAGCGCCCCACTAGTGCCCCTCTTGTCCGTGGAATGTGGAAATCATTTCCCCCTTAATTTTATAATGGAGGTGGGGGGGGGGAGGCCTCCCTTTGGTTCAATTTTCACCAACACCATAAAAAACAGCGGTCGTAAGAGCAGCGCGGACATCTGTTTTTTCCATCGCCAGGACTTTAATGATCAGGTAATAAAAGTTTCATTTGACAGAAATTACAACAGATGTTTCAGCCGATAAAAGTTCAGATAGAAGTGATCTCTCTGGAGACCTCGCTGACCCGACGGGCCCACCTCCACTACATACCGCCACAACAAAACCCCTTAAAATCACCGCCAGTTTACTTCCACTGCCGTCTACACACTCAAATACAGGGGGTTGTCTCATTTTTTTTTGCAACTTCTTGACTTTCGAATCATCTGGTCAGTCAGGATTTGAGATTTAACACTGTATATTTCTAAACCCTGGGTTAATGTTCTTATTTGCATGTTTATAATATTACATTTAAATTTACATTTAATGATTTAGCAGATGCTTTTATCCAAAGCGACTTGCATATGAGGAGAGCAATAAGCAATCAAACCAACAATGGGGCAACCAGTGCTGTGACCAGTCCCAGTTAGTCCAGCACAGTACATGTGGGATTTTTTTGTTGTAATAAATAGATATAGAATAGAAGGTTATTAACAACATTGATTAGACAAACAAAGTTTTTTTCTTCTCCTATTTCCTTTAAATGCAAGCTAAAATAATCACAGTGTGCATGTTTTTGCAACTGTACAAAGTGCATAAATGTTTAATGAGGTTAGCATAGTTTAGTTTAGTGGTTTTCTGTTCCTAGACATTTAAGTGTCACATTTAAGGTTTTCACTGCTGATTCTCTGAAGAAGGGCTTGAAAAATACCAATGGGGAATACATCATTTCGATGGTCCATTTTAGACATTCTACTAGCTATAATAACCTTTGCAACTACATGTCAACTAGCAGTCATTATATAATTAGTAGACTGTCTGCTTAATATCCGCTAATACTTTATTTTGATGCTCCCTAACAGACATTCTACCGACTGTAACTACATTTGCAACTACCTACAGTATCAGCTTATTCTACAAACCCGAACCCTACTAGTCTACTAATACTCTAATGAGAGTTAGTCTGACATGTTGCACAGTTAGTAGAACGTCTTAAGGGTACGATTTCTGAGAAACGCTGTTGATATTCGAAATCACCAAAACAAACACACATCTTGATAACTCCGCCCCCAAATTCACAAACACACAGGCACCTCCCCCATTGTGAGTGTGTATGCCCCTCACTGCTGATTGGCTACAAGTGTGTTTTGGTGCTCGGTCAGATCCACTTTCAACATTGTTTCTCAGAAATCGCTTACACACGCTTTAAAGTCCCCATGAAGTTTTTTGGCTTTTATGAATATGTTAGCCTCACTGTTATCTATAAGCTAGAGTGCTCCAAAACAATGACACAATTTGCATGGGTCAATGATTTTGATGACATCACTCTGAACTCTAGCTTCTCGCCAAATTTTCTGTCCAATCCAATTCCGGCCCTACACTATAAATAGACGCTGAAGCTGAGGCTAAAATCAGTCACTTGTTCACACATTTACTATTTTCTGCATGGTGAATGGCACATTGTGCACTATATAGGGAACGATTCAGACAGTGTAAATAAGCTTTCGATTGGTTCGAATGAAGTCTGGTAACATGTTAGTGTCACGTGAACCGCCACAGCTCCAGTCCGGAGACATGACAGCACAGCAGAGTTAATCATATGATCGCGTCGCCACAGACCATTTTTTATTCTGCACAGAATGCTGTATATGAAAGCGATATGGAGGAGATTAGGAGGAGAAACGGCTAGAGATTAGGAGGAAACTGCGACTTCACCGAGCTCAACGGCTCTAGCCGAGCTGTGATATATGATCGAAACGCTATTGGCTATTGTAAAAAGGGGAGGAGCTGTTAAATATGCCCCGCCCCCCTCTTCCTGTTTCAGTGTCAATTACATCAACACATTGAATAATGCTGTGCGTTTGAAGGCACTTTAAGTGGACCATCGAAATAAAGTGTAACCTACCAGTGCTACCAGCTTTCCTGTAGCTCAGTGGTAAGAGCATTGCGTTAACAACGCAAGGTTGTGGGTTCGATCCCAGGGGATTGCACATACCTATGTATAAATGTATAGGATAATGCAATGTAAGTCGCTTTGGATAAAAGCGTCTGCCAAATCCGTAAATGTAATGAAACATTTCTTAACTCAGAGTTTAAAATAGTCCTATAAGGGTTTAAGAAATTAGTTTTTTTCCTCAGGAATCTGAATGAAAGGTTTGTACTAATCTTTGTGCCGGTATGTAGGCTTAAAAACTAATGAAGAACCGTTTCCAAGTATGATCCGTCAAATATGCACTGATTCAAGAGTGCCTTGCAGGAAGATACAATGCCTTGCCATTTGATACAAACACAGCACTATTATCCCATGAACTCGTATTCAGTCTTGTCTTGTCAATGTGAAAAATGCCATTCTGGAACCAGTGAAACATCCCAAAAACAAGCACACCCACAACAGATATTGAATAGATACCTGTTTTTTTCAGTAGTGACGCAGACATAAAGCATTACTGAAAATTAAAACCTTAATCAGTGTCAGAAGTCAGTCTTTACCTTTGTGGTTTGTCACATTTAAAATTAATTGGCTTATCTGGCATGGTGAATACTAGCTTTACATTGCCAAAATATGAGTACATTGTATATATTTTTCAGTAGTTTTAGGGCTCATCCCCGTGAGATTATAGATTAAACTTGCATGAATAAAGTAATGTAACTGCCACCATTTCTTTGATATTTCCACCATTTTTAATAATCTTTTTTATCTTCACTAAATGTTAAATGAACCTGCAGTGTGAGAAACTAATTATTTTAAAGCACAAATGTTCAATGTAATCTCTCTCAGTAGTTTGAGTGTTTGATAACTGCGTGCACGATCATATAGTTTTGGAGAGAGTATCACACTGGGTGTAGGCCATGGCAACTTTCTAGAAGTATTTTGCTTATCTATTTATAAACATATATGACCAATTCAATAATGTGTTCTGTTATCTCAGTCTGAAGATGTTTGATATTCTGAACTGATATTCCCATGGTTTTCTTGGCGAAAGCGTTTGATTGGCACCTGTTCTGGCCTGTTGAAATTAACAGCCCCCAGATGATTTATTATTAACCCGGGCCACGAGCAGTCTGAACGCTTTACGACAGATCAGGACTGTGTGAAAGTGCAAGTGTGTGTCTTTCACAGCGCGTCTCATCTCTTTTCCCCGGCCCAGCCCCAGAGGTGAGACAGATACATTCACACATTTCATTTTGTGGTTCCCACGGCAGTCAAAAATGCACCTGACCCCGAGGCTCATGTACTGGGGGATTTTTTTTTATATCCTGCTCTTAAAGGAGCAGCCGTGACTAATGCGCGTTTCACTGTCTCCATTATGCTGCGGGATATTATGAAGTTTCATGCAACATGACTGAATGTGTGAGTGTGTGTATGTGTGTAGGTTCAGCAAAACACATCCTCTGTCACATTTGTCCCTGTTTGATATCTACAGTATGTACGTACATGAATGTATGTGTTTTAATACCCCTTTTTATTTGTTTTAGGTATAGTTCACCCAAAAATGAACATTTCTGTTATCATTTTCTCACCATTATGTCAATGTATCATTGTATAACTTTGTGTCCTGAAGAACACAGACCCAGCTAACAGGGAACATTCTTAGAGCTTTGGCAACAAGTTGTGAACTTCTTTACTTCAAAACGTTAACATTATAGGCTACATTGTTTAGTTGAACGTTCGTCTAACATGTTTCATAATGTTCAGAGAACATTCAAAAATATGAACAAACAATTGTCCAGTTACATTAATAGAACATCTCTTCAGAGATATCTGGTCTTTATTCTCAAAACGTTAGCATGAAAATGAAGGAACAAATAAAGGAATCGTCTAAAGGTTTTTAAATGTTTCAGAATGTTCAGAGAACAATCAAAAGTAACATTCTCATAATGGAATGTTCTCAAATGGAATGTTCTCTTAACATTCGCATAACTAAAAATACTGGACATTTTGAACATTCAGAGAACATTCAGAATTAAAGGGATAGTTCACCCAAAAATTTTAATTCTGTCATTAATTACTCACCCTCATGTTTTTCAAAACCCGTAAGACTTTAATTAATCTTTGGATCTTTTTGATGAAATCTGAGAGTTTTCTGTCCCTCCATTGGGTCACCGTGATTTTGCCAAGTAAGACATGTTCCAGGATCAACATATTTTATTGATCCTGGAATAACATTCCTGTCCCAAAATTTAGTCCTTTCCCTATCCCTATCCCTACCCCTAAACCTAACCCTACCCATAACTTTTCCCTAAAATCAGAGGGAAATGATAGGTGAATAACACTGATGTTGAAGCACCTCACCCTGGTTCTAAGCCTAAACTTGACATAAACTGTAAACTTGTCCCTCAAATCTGATTGGTTGATTGTAAAGTTGTTCCAGGATCAACAAAGATGTTGATCCAGGAACATGTGGTACTTGGTAAATCACGTTCACCCCCTCCATTGACAGCTACTAAACTACCACTTCAACGGTTCAAGAACTTCATAAAGAGATTGTAAAACTGATCCATATGAATTGAGCGGTTTAGTCCAAACTTTCTGAAGAGTCTCGATCGCTTTAAATGATGAACAGATTGAATTTAGGCTTTTATTCACATATAAACATTCATCA
Source organism: Leuciscus leuciscus (assembly GCF_965113295.1). NCBI lineage: Eukaryota > Metazoa > Chordata > Actinopteri > Cypriniformes > Leuciscidae > Leuciscus > Leuciscus leuciscus. The sequence continues at coordinate 3,026,838 of NC_138738.1, read as the reverse complement.
ATGCACACATCAGTTGTGGCAAATGGAAGCTCAAGCTTGTTTATGTTCATGAGGTTCATTCTCGTGTTACGCATCACATTTGAGCTTCAGCAAGAACCAATGAGGTTCATTCTCGAGTTACGCATCACATTTGAGCTTCAGCAAGAACCAATGAGGTTAATTCTCGTGTTACGCATCACATTTGAGCTTCTGCAAGAACCAATGAGGTTCATTCTTGTGTTACGCATCACGTTTGAGCTTCAGCAAGAACCAATGAGGTTCATTCTTGTGTTACACATCACATTTGAGCTTCAGCAAGAACCAATGAGGTTCATTCTCGTGTTACGCATTACGTTTGAGCTTCTGCAAGAACCAATGAGGCTCATTCTCGTGTTACGCATCACGTTTGAGCTTCTGCAAGAACCAATGAGGCTCATTCTCATGTTACGCATCACATTTGAGCTTCAGCAGGAACCAATGAGGCTCATTCTCGTGTTACGCATCACATTTGAGCTTCAGCAAGAACCAGTGAGGTTCATTCTCGTGTTACGCATCACATTTGAGCTTCAGCAAGAACCAATGAGGTTCATTCTCGTGTTATGCATCACGTTTGAGCTTCAGCAAGAACCAATGAGGTTCATTCTCGTATTACGCATCACATTTGAGCTTCAGCAAGAACCAATGAGGTTTATTCTCGTGAGCTTCAGCAAGAACCAATGAGGTTCATTCTCGTGTTACACATCACGTTTGAGCGTCAGCAAGAACCAATGAGGTTCATTCTCATGTTACGCATCACATTTGAGCTTCAGCAAGAACCAATGAGGTTCATTCTCGAGTTATGCATCACATTTGAGCTTCAGCAAGAACCAATGAGGTTCATTCTCGTGTTTCGCATCCCATTTGAGTTTCAGCAAGAACCAATGAGGTTCATTCTCGTGTTACGCATCACATTTGAGTTTCAGCAAGAACCAATCAGGTTCATTCTCGTGTTACGCATCACATTTGAGCTTCAGCAAGAACCAATGAGGTTCATTCTCGATTTATGCATCACATTTGAGCTTCAGCAAGAACCAATGAGGTTCATTCTCGTGTTACGCATCACATTTGAGTTTCAGCAAGAACCAATGAGGTTCATTCTCGTGTTATGCATCACATTTGAGTTTCAGCAAGAACCAATCAGTTTCATTCTCGTGTTACGCATCACATTTGAGCTTCAGCAAGAACCAATGAGGTTCATTCTCGTGTTACGCATTACATTTGAGCTTCAGCAAGAACCAATGAGGTTCGTTCTCGTGTTACGCATCACGTTTGAGCTTCAGCAAGAACCAATGAGGCTCATTCTCGTGTTACGCATCACATTTGAGCTTCATCAAGAACCAATGAGGTTCATTCTCATTTTAGGCATCACGTTTGAGCTTCAGCAAGAACCAATGAGGCTCATTCTTGTGTTACGCATCACATTTGAGTTTCAGAAAGAGCCAATGAGGCTCATTCTCGTGTTACACATCACATTTGAGTTTCAGAAAGAACCAATGAGGTTAATTCTCGTGTTACGCATCACATTTGAGCTTCAGCAAGAACCAATGAGGTTCATTCTCGTGTTACGCATCACATTTGAGTTTCAGCAAGAACCAATGAGGTTCATTCTCGTGTTACGCATCACGCTTGAGCTTCAGAAAGAACCAATGAGGTTCATTTTCGTGTTACGCTTCACATTTGAGCTTCAGCAAGAACCAATGAGGTTAATTCTCATGCTACGCATCACGTTTGAGTTTCGGCAAGAACCAATGAGGTTCAGTCTCGTGTTACGCATCACGTTTGAGCTTCAGCAAGAACCAATGAGGTTCATTCTCGTGTTACGCATCACATTTGAGCTTCAGAAAGAACCCATTCTCGTGTTACGCATCACATTTGAACTTCAGCAAGAACCAATGAGGTTCAGTCTCGTGTTATGCATCACATTTGAGCTTCAGCAAGAACCTATTAGGTTCATTCTCGTGTTACGCATCACATTTGAGTTTCAGCAAGAACCAATGAGGTTCATTCTCGTGTTACGCATCACGCTTGAGCTTCAGAAAGAACCAATGAGGCTCATTCTCGTGTTACGCATCGCATTTGAGCTTCAGCAAGAACCAATGAGGTTCATTCTCGAGTTACGCATCACATTTGAGCTTCAGCAAGAACCAATGAGGTTCATTCTCGTGTTACGCATCACATTTGAGCTTCTGCAAGAACCAATGAGGTTCATTCTTGTGTTACGCATCACGTTTGAGCTTCAGCAAGAACCAATGAGGTTCATTCTTGTGTTACGCATCACATTTGAGCTTCAGCAAGAACCAATGAGGTTCAGTCTCGTGTTACGCATCACGTTTGAGCTTCAGCAAGAACCAATGAGGTTCATTCTCGTGTTACGCATCACGTTTGAGCTTCTGCAAGAACCAATGAGGCTCATTCTCGTGTTACGCATCACATTTGAGCTTCAGCAAGAACCAATGAGGCTCATTCTCGTGTTACACATCACATTTGAGCTTCAGCAAGAACCAGTGAGGTTCATTCTTGTGTTACGCATCACATTTGAGCTTCAGCAAGAACCAATGAGGTTCATTCTCGTGTTACGCATCACGTTTGAGCTTCAGCAAGAACCAATGAGGTTCATTCTCGTGAGCTTCAGCAAGAACCAATGAGGTTCATTCTCGTGTTACGCATCACATTTGAGCGTCAGCAAGAACCAATGAGGTTCATTCTCATGTTACGCATCACATTTGAGCTTCAGCAAGAACCAATGAGGTTCATTCTCGAGTTATGCATCACATTTGAGCTTCAGCAAGAACCAATGAGGTTCATTCTCGTGTTACGCATCCCATTTGAGTTTCAGCAAGAACCAATGAGGTTCATTCTCGTGTTACGCATCACATTTGAGTTTCAGCAAGAACCAATCAGGTTCATTCTCGTGTTACGCATCACATTTGAGCTTCAGCAAGAACCAATGAGGTTCATTCTCGAGTTATGCATCACATTTGAGCTTCAGCAAGAACCAATGAGGTTCATTCTCGTGTTACGCATCACATTTGAGTTTCAGCAAGAACCAATGAGGTTCATTCTCGTGTTACGCATCACATTTGAGTTTCAGCAAGAACCAATGAGGTTCATTCTCGTGTTACGCATCACATTTGAGCTTCAGCAAGAACCAATGAGGTTCATTCTCGTGTTACGCATCACATTTGAGCTTCAGCAAGAACCAATGAGGTTCATTCTCGTGTTACGCATTACATTTGAGCTTCAGCAAGAACCAATGAGGTTCGTTCTCGTGTTACGCATCACGTTTGAGCTTCAGCAAGAACCAATGAGGCTCATTCTCGTGTTACGCATCACATTTGAGCTTCATCAAGAACCAATGAGGTTCATTCTCGTGTTACGCATCACATTTGAGCTTCAGCAAGAACCAATGAGGTTCGTTCTCATGTTTGGCATCACGTTTGAGCTTCAGCAAGAACCAATGAGGCTCATTCTTGTGTTACGCATCACATTTGAGTTTTAGAAAGAGCCAATGAGGCTCATTCTCGTGTTACGCATCACATTTGATTTTCAGAAAGAACCAATGAGGTTAATTCTCGTGTTACGCATCACATTTGAGCTTCAGCAAGAACCAATGAGGTTAATTCTCGTGTTACGTATCACATTTGAGCTTCAGAAAGAACCAATGAGGTTCATTCTCGTGTTACGCATCACATTTGAGCTTCAGCAAGAACCAATGAGGTTCATTCTCGTGTTACGCATCACATTTGAGCTTCAGCAAGAACCAATGAGGTTCATTCTCATCTTACGCATCACATTTGAGCTTCAGCAAGAACCAATGAGGTTCATTCTCGTGTTACGCATCTCATCCCCATATACTGATTGGCTTCATCACTCTGTCTCCTCTCCACCAGTAAGCTGGTGTGTGGTGGGCGTTCTGGCGCAATATGGCTGCCGTCGCATCATCCAGGTGGATGCTGCACATTGGTGGTGGTTGAGGAGATCCCCCCTTCTATGTAAAGCGCTTTGAGTGCCGAGAAAAGTGCTATATAAATGTAATGAATTATTATTATTTTTATATTTGAGCTTCAGCAAGAACCAATGAGGTTCATTCTCGTGTTACGGAGCATGATTGTTTGTTTATGTTTGCTGATCCATGTTTATATGTGAATAAAAGCCTAAATGTTCATCATATAAAGTGATTGAGTCTCTTTTTGTATTGACGCTTCAAAAAGTTAATAAAGAGATCCACATGTTTCGAGCGGTGTAAAGTGGTAGTTGCGTAGCTGTCAATGGAGGAACAAAAATATTTTAGATTTCATCGAAAAGATCTTCATTTGTGTTCCGAAGATGAACAAAAGTCTTACGGGTTTGGAACGACATGAGCGTGAATATTTAATGACAGAATACATTTTTTTAGGGTGAACTATCCCTTTAATGGGAATGTTAGCAAATGTTCTGAGAACATATTTTTGTCAGTTGGGGAAACCGAAACAGTAAGAGGGTGAATAAATGACGACGGTATTTTCATTTAGCTTGTTCTCGTGTGTGTGTGTGTGTGTGTGTGTGTGTGTGTGTGTGTGTGTGTGTGTGTGTGTGTGTGTGTGTGTGTGCGTCTCTGTATCTGTATCCTCCCCTCGGGCATAGGCGACTGTTAGGAAATGAATAGAGGCTGTTCTCAATAGCTTTGTGTTTCTGTTTGTTTGTGCCCTCTGTAAGCTGGGTGTTGGTAGGAGGGCTCTGAGAAAGATGGCGTTTCACATGGCCACAGGCCCTGAAGCATTGTTAACCAGACAATACAGCAGGTCCTGGCATTAGCACGTCTCTGTTTAAGAGCTGCCAGACAACAGTTGCCTTCACAACAGCAGCGCAGGCCTGCAACCGAAACGTGCGGGTAAACCGTGCTTTAAGAGCTCGCAATACATTCACAGGAATGCTGTTATTCAATACATCGAAAAATAGGCGTGACAGCAGCACACATGTAATGCTACTCCATTTTAATATCGGATAAATGATTAAGTGGGTGCGTAAAAATATAGGTTTTTAAATTGTAATCTATTTTTATAATATTTATAGTAGACTTATTTTATGTTATAAATATATGTAGCCTATGTGTGCTTAACACTATTAAGTTCAACTTAATGCATTTGTTTAAATGTAGATAAAATCAATTGAATGCGAATTAATTTCAACGAATAATTTTTTTCATTGTGACTTAATTTATCATAATGCTTGTTTATCAATTTGATTTTTGATTATCAGCTCTGAAATATTTCTTGTAAAATTCACGAAAATAACCAATAATAGACACAAAATAGTCGAGTTATCATGCATGCAGTAAGAGTATAGAGCTATAAAATAATTGTGGAGAGCAGCCCAGATCATTAGATGAGAAATTCTTGAGTTCATACTGAAATCTCTGACCTTTGATTTCAGGGTATCTTGGCAAATCTGAGCACAGATTGAGAAATCATAACGAATTCTTCTGAAACTCCAGATGAAACAGGTGAGAATCATCGGATAAGATGGAGATAAAATCGAATTTCCGTCTGAGAATCAGTTGAGGTATCAAAAGAGATTTCTTGTATTCTTTCATAGGCTCTCATATTCTCCTATACAGAATGCTCAGTTTTGTGTTTTGGATCAATTCTAATGCGCATTAGGAAGCCTTTCAGTGTGGAGAAACTTGAAAAGGTAAAGAAACACTATATCCTAACTGAATAGAAACCAAGAGAAGAAATGGTGGAGAACAAACTTTGGAGTTTCAGTGACCAAATTTTTCACTCAAATGTCACAGTCGTTTGAGCCTCCATCAATACTGAAGCGACTAGCGGTGATCTCTGACACACCGTCCTTATGGCGTATCAATAACCTGACCGCACTAATAGAAAGACCTGGACACTTAAAACCTTTTAACTAGTCCTGTAATTAAGTTAGCCTGATCACAGTGGCATGAATTATTGATATGTTATTGGATTCCAATCAGCTTTGAGAAATTATTAATAATAGATTACCCATCTGGTGGAAACGGATGTAACCTGGACTTCCATTTGTGAACAACCTCTCAATACTTCAATATGAATCAAATCTTAAAAGAAGGAGAAAATCATTTAGTTTCAATGTCAATATGTGCGTCCAATTAAACCATATATTAATCTGTCATCGCTCTCTTTCATCAATTTAAGTAAGCACTTTGAAATATACACAATATTACAATCTACTGTACATGTATATATACATATACAGTATTTATGAATAGTGTAAAAATATTTTATTCTCAGATCTGTGTATAATAAATTACATTTATTTACATTTTTATTATATTTACTTTTACAGTTTACATTTTATTTTTATATACATATATACTTAGATGAGCATTTATAGCCTAACAAATTATACATATTTTTTCATGTTTTTATATATTTTTCATATTTATTTATATATATACAGTTATATTAAGTAAATATAAAAAATTACAAATAAATATAATTTTGTAGAAACTCAGTTTGTGGAAACTTTCACCCATGATGTTGCCAAGATAGTGCTCGATGAGATACAGTGAAATGTTCAAGTCTGGCTATATGAATGTTAACATTACCCTCTCTCTATAAATGAAAATGAAAGGTTTGGCTGCTCTTAGATTAAACCTTCCACTGCGTGAGTCTTGATGTCATTTATGAAATGTGTGGTGAACCAAAGAACAAAGGACAAATCTTAAAATAAGATAAGTTGATTTTAAAGAAATCATAAATAGCGTTGGAGTTGTGTCGGTCATGGCAGTCTTGTTCTAATTACATTTGGTTTGACAGGCGTTCCAGGATATTCCCCTCACAGACGGACACACACACACACACACACACACACACACACACACACACACACACACACACACACACACACACACACACACACACACACACACACACACACACACACACACACACACACACACACACACACACACACACACACACACACAGCACATAAACTCACGGAGCGTGACCGCAGCTCCACTGGAGACACATGCCCTGTTAAAGCTCAAAGGACAAACACTGTTTGAATGTGGAGGTCAGAAACTACATGGGTTTATTTGTGATAATGAATGTCTGACTGTACATTTTGTACATATTTGGATTATTTTAATACTTGCATTTGCTATACATGTTGTTTATGCATGTTAAAATATGATGATGACCACTCACTTTTCATCATCATTTGTTCTGGAAGCATTTTTTTTTTTTTTTTTTTTTGTCCATATAAATTACACACAAAAAAATCTGCCATAAAAAGTTTTAAGCCTCGAACCAAACCAACCAGCCGAATGTGCAAAACCAGACAACTTTAAATTGAAGGTACAATGTTTTTTATTTAATTAATTTTTTACATCTGCTATTCCTCATCATGCATTTAAATGACATAAATCAGAAACCATGGTGCAATATAAAACTATTGACCTCATTATTCATTATACAAATGTAAAGTATGTTATCGCCCTGCTAAATGCAACTAAGGCATGAAGATATGAAGATATTTTAAACAGTAACATGATTTTCTATAAAGCAGCTTTCAAACAATGTGTATTGTTTCAAAGCAGCTTTTTCAAAAGGGCTGTACAAATAAAAGAAAATTATTGCAAAATATTTATAAAAAATTGATCAAAAAAATTGAGAAGACTCAATTATGGCATGTGCAATGCTTCATGGGAGTTTTTATATATGGCAGAAATGCTATTCTGAAGTTGGTGATTGAACAATTTAAAGTTGAAATACACTGACTTGCACCTTCAAGCATATATCATCACAGTCTGGCTTGAAACATTAATGTTTCATTGCTTTGTGGAGGAAATTAATGGTAATTTTAGTCCAGCAGGAACCCTGTGCTGTAAATACAGACGGAAGAATTCATCCTCCAGACTGCAGGTGAAAGTGACGAGACAGAAAGTACCTGATCTGATGCAGGTTCTCATGGTGTCGAGCGTCGAAGAGCCTCAGTGGGAGGAGTTTTCACATCGCTTTGAGTGACAGGAGAAGGCCAGAGACCGAGAGAGGCAGGGTTTGGGAAATCTTCAGCCTAGAGCCAGTTGGCGAACAGGAGAGGAAATGCACAGAATGTCTTTTTTTTTTGTTCTCACACCTTCGTGTTCTCTCGTCACCCGGGGCGTTGAGAAGCGCCGAACACCCCCGCTCACCTGCCCTGCCCTCTCTTGTGTGTGAGAACAAAAATAGTGGAAGGGCTCTGTCTTTCTTTCACGCTCGCTCCAAAACCACCTGAGGCGCGCTTCTTTATAAGACACTGTCAGAAATGAACTTACTCCCCGGCCTCTCTCTAACCCGCTTTTAAGATCAATATTAATGCTTTAAGCAAATGACCTCTGCATGGCCTTTCACCCTGACCGACCCGCACTTCTGACACATTCACAAGTATGGACAACATTAGACCTGTATGAGTCGCCTATAGACAGTATATATGCACTTTCTAATATGAAGGCACTCACACAAAAGTGCATTGCACATTTTGTTTATTTCAATTTATAGAAATTATTTTAATCGTTCTAGTTAACAATAACAATGCTGTGTGTTGTAATGTATATCTTAGCATCTACTGGAATAAATTACTGGTTGCATTACCAATGCAATGAGGAGTTGCATACTTAGAAGGTACAGCAACTGCCTATAAAATCATTTTCTTAACTAGCATCAATCAGTTTTGATTCACAAGTAAACATATTTTGTTTCACGGATGTTTGTGGTGGAAAACAAGACAAAAATATGATTATTTGCAGTGGACGCTGATGTGTCTCCTTGTCTCTCATGTTAAACCACAGCACATATACGACTATCAGCGCGTTTCCATTTTGATGAGCTCACGAAGGGAGTGTCCTTCCCTTCTGGCTTCACATGACACAGTGAATTTAATTTCCTCAATAAAGGCGCCGTATTTTCATATTTTGCTCCAGACATAACAATAAGTCGTTACTGTACGAGTTCAATCGAGTCCAAACCATCAAAACAACTTTTAATTGTTTGCCAGACGAAGCGGCTGGTGGACGCAGTCTGAGCGACCTCTCGACCGCAGCTCATATAGTTATTAAAGCTAAAAGAGATTTGCTCTGTTTTCCAGAGTGTTTGCAGGGTTTGATGGACTCTGCAAAGAAAGCAACCAGTGTTTTTCTCCTCCTCCAAAATGAACACAGAGCAGCAAGCACAAGTGTCAGACAGTGCAGTGATGATGTGGATTTAAAGGAGAAAAACAGAGGAGGTTTAAGGGTGGAGTGTTATGATCTCAGTGGAGATGTTTGTTCACCTACAACCCCCGTGCACTTCAAGCCCTGAGATGGAGAACGACCTCAATTCTGGGTGGTTATTGAACAAAACGTCGTTTTTTTAATAACTTTACTTTTCATAACCGCCTATATCTCATGTTTACTTTCATTTGGACTCATGTAATTAAACATCTCTCCCGGCTAACAGGGAACGTTCCTAGAAATGTTCTGAGTTTAATTTTTAAGCAACTACATGTACTTACTATAGGGTTAGGGTAGGATTAGGATTTGATTGAGGGTTAATTGCATGTAATTATGCATAATTTACTCTAAATGTAACCTATGTAACAAGGACACTGTAAAATAAAGTGGGTAACACTTTATTTTACAGTGTCCTTGTTACATATGTTACATGTACCATAGTAATAACAGTAAACTATGCATAATTACATGCAACTAACCCTCAACCAAATCCTAATCCTACCCTAACCCTATAGTAAGTACATGTAGTTGCTTAATTATTCTCAGTACTTAAATATATAATTACGCTGTAACAATGACACCTTAAAATAAAGTGTAACCATAAAGTGTTACCGAATTTTTTTATTTATAGTTCATGTAACATTTTAGTATCATTTTTTAAAGATGCATTGAAACATTGTTTCAGAATGTTCAGAGAACTTTCAAAAGTAACATTCCCATAAAATGGAATGTTGCCTTTATATTCGGAACCAAAGTGTTTTTAAAACATAACACATTTTAAACATCCAGAAATAATGTTTTTATAACTGATTGGGAACGTCAGCAAAACTTTCTTAGAACCTTTGGCTTTACCGGAATACTTCTTTCCTATTTACTCTTCACTTTTTACAGTCTATTTGCCCTCAGAAAGCATCTCTGTTTTGCTTGTGGCTGATGTTAACTAGTTCTGCTGTTCTCCTTCTCGGATGACTATTATTGTGTCCAGAAGAAAACTTGGGGGAATTTCCCCATTGTTGTGCTGTCATACACAGAACACAGGCCATATCCAAACACACAAAAGATGTTTTACGACACAAGTGACTGGGAAAATACCCACAGGAAAGAACAATCCCCAGTTAGATTTGAAGATCTGGATCGAATGAGATCTTTAATATGGCAGGCAGTTGTCTCATCTAGATAGAGATACGATAAAACAGAGAACAATTGGAGACTTGCTTCTCAGATGTTTCTCCAGAGAAAAAGACCTCAGTCCTCTCAAGAGTTTCAGAAGAGATTTCAAACTGTGCTCGGATTGTCAATTTCAAAGATGGAGATCTCAATCTCTTGATCTGAGCAGCTCTCCACGTTCATTTTATAGATATCTAATCTTACTATATGTCGCATGTTGGGTCTGTAATGTTTAGAAGAAACACCTGAGACAATGTTGATATTTAAAGGAAACATAATTGAGCTATGGAGTTAAGCAATAAGTGTGTAAGAAATCTTCATACCTCTCTTATCTTATCTCAACAGGAGAGAAATCATCGATCTCACTCATATCTCGCTTTTCATCCTCAATAACTCAGAATCGTGGCTCATCATGAGAAATATCAGAGCTTTCAGTTTTGTGAAGAACTCAGGTTTGTCATATTCTGTTACAGTGTTTCCAACGTTTCGATGTGTGTGTCAATCACAGCACTTGTAAGTCACCTGAAACGTTCACTTCTACATGTTACTGTCAAAACTACTTACTGTCAGACAAGACCATCAGAGTTCTTCAGAAGTCTTGTTTTTCAGTAACGATATTTAAACATCCTTAAAACAAGATCGGTTTACTTCAGATGTAAAACTGATGAGATACTGTATAGAACGTTCAGAGACTGAGAATACAGTCATTTAAAGGGTCAGTTCTCACAGAAATAACAATTCTGGCATCATTCATTCACCCTCATTGTTCTAAACCTGTAAGACTTTCTTTCTTCTGTGGAGAGTCAGTGAGCTTCACAAAAACAAAACAATATATCACAGTGATACTGAAGTATTTAGAGGTGTATTATGGTAATTCCACATTTATTTTGACTTAAATCATTTTTAGATGTGGTAACACCATGTATTAGAGTGTATTTACTCACCATTTGAGTGTCATGTGGTATAGCCTTTTAATATGGTTTATAAAAAAAAAAAAAAAAAAAAAAAACTATATATATATATATAATTAAATTGTATACAACAGTAATAGTAGGCTATATACATATTTATAATAAAATAGTAATAAAATAAGGCTCTAAGTTATTAATTAAAATTATATATATATATATATATATAAAATTTGAATTAATTACTATTAATTAATTAATTACTAATCAATATTTTTATTCATTATTTAGAGCCATATTTTATTACTATTCTAATGTTTTGGCCTATTTTATTAATATGTATTTTTCTTTTCATTACTTGTTTTGTATATAATGCTTTGTATAAACACAATCATGCCAAAAAGTACTGTAAAATAAAGAATAAAATAAAAATTACATTTGGAATCATGCTATTTTGTAAATTTAACTGAAAATAAGTGTTTATATCAAATACAATTTTGCTCTTTAATTTAAACTGCTCTTGTTTTATAGATATTCATAAATTTTTACAGGAAAGACCACCTGTCACACTACAGATCCAGCTTAATTGTTTCTAATGAACCACTCTACTTCCTGTTGAAAAATGAAAATCTAATAAACACAAAAAGGCAAACACGAGCGTGCTAAAAGGCATCACTTCCACAAACACAAAAACAAAGACTGCCAGGATGAGGAAAAGACCAGAGGGGACGGTGAAGAAAAATCTCAGAACGGTATCTGGCAAAAAAGCTCTTAAGTAAAGCAAACACGGCCCGTCTGAGCAGAACCATGTGTGGAGAGCGAGCGCTGGCTTCTGGGAGGAGAAGAAACGCTGCTAATAGAAATAATAACCGGCAGGGTCTTCCATAAAGCCTCTGGTTATGGGAGCTCCAGTCTTGTGAGAGTCTGCCAGACGGGCCATGTCACCACCCTGACACAGGGCTTGATGGGATGAACGGATCCCGGTTCTGCCAAACGCACGGCTCGGGTAAAGTTGCCATGTTGTTTTTGGCACAGGATTCCTGCATGACACGGGAAAGCTCCATCGCTGCATCAGACCACGGCTGCTTTTCTGGATCTTGCTTCAGGGCCGTTATTTTCTATAACTCTTCTCCTTCACTGCTCACCGATTCTCTCTCTCATATGCACAAACACACATAAACACACAGGTAAAAAAAATCACTGCAGGTATTATACAAGTTTACCATGGTAATCCATGAGCTGTGGAAAATTACAAGTGATCTAGGAGATTTATACAGCTTTTGGATGCCAGTGAAAACACGGTAAGTCAATATCCATCACAGCCTCGCTTTTATACCTGTCATGGCTCTGCTTGTTTTTAAGGCCATGGGTTTTTGGCAGTACCTTGGAGTATTATGGTATATGAATTTCAATACTGTGGTATAGTACCATGGTATGATCATGTCTGATTTCTGATTCCATTCTACCAAGTTTTTTGGGTTGCACTTTATTTTACAGTACATGCACTCACATGCACTTACAACATACTTACCTTAGAAATTAGCCTACTGGTAATATAAGGTAACTACATGGGTTTAGGTGTAGGTTCAGGGTTAGTAGGGGAGAGGGGGGGCACAAAGTAACGCTTTTTGACTTTCTCAGTATGTGTAAATCTACTTATGGTTCAGAGTATTTATTTTTTCCCACATTAATTTCCCACATGTCTAGTACAATTATGTGGTTTTGTTTTATTAATACAGTATATACTTTTTTCTTGATACCCCGAAAGAATGGAAGTGAAATGTGACAACATGCCCCATAGTAACATGTGAGGGGCACATTGTAACATGACCATAAAACAGCTTAAAATGTCATCTGATCTAATAAAAAAATATATATACAAGACAAACTAAAATATTTTCTAAATAAAATACAACTATAAACTTTTTCATATAAAATAATGGCATTTTTTAATAATTAAATATAAACTCATTTTTGAGTTTTAACTACGAACACAGGAAAACACAGCTATACAACATAGTTCAAAACAAATAATTAGTCATTTCTGAACATTGACTCTCAGTCTTTATTCACCTTTTTCTCATGTTTTCTCAATAGAATTAATAAAAGTATAGAATGTTATAGCATATTTCTAATAGGGGCACATTGTAATGCAGTGTGACAACATGCCCCGTCTGCACAACACCATTATTGTACACCATTGTACACCAAATAACACCATTATTGTAATTGCTATAATAAGTACATAGTATGTACATGGCCAGACAAGACAGAGGTAATACTTATCGGTTCAAAAAACCGCCCACAAAACCTCGCACAATACAACTTTAACATCATAGGATGTCCTGTTACTTTATCCTCTACAGTAAAAGACCTGGGTGTTATACTCGATTGCAACCTGTCTTTTGAAAATCATATTTCATATGTTACAAAAACAGCATTTTTCCACCTTAGAAACATTGCTAAGCTACGTAATATGCTATCAGTTTCTGATGCAGAAAAGTTAGTTCATGCATTCATGACCTCGAGACTGGATTACTGTAATGCTTTATTAGCTGGTTGTCCTGCATCCTCAATAAACAAGCTACAGTTAGTCCAAAATGCCGCCGCTAGAGTTCTTACTAGATCAAGAAAATATGATCATATAACACCGATTTTATCATCACTGCATTGGTTACCTATAAAGTTCCGTATTAATTACAAGGTATTGCTACTGACTTATAAAGCCCTAAACGGCTTAGCTCCAGTCTATTTAACGGATCTTTTATCACCCTATAATCCATCGCGCTCTTTAAGATCACTAAATTCAAGGCTTTTGGTCATACCTAGGATATCCAGAACCACCAAAGGAGGGAGAGCATTCTCACATTTGGCTCCAAAACTCTGGAATAGTCTTCCTGATACTGTTCGTTGCTCAGACTCGCTCTCCCAGTTTAAAACTAGATTAAAGTCGCATCTCTTCAGCCAGGCATTCATATAATCCTACAGTTCAAACTACAATCCGGCCTCTAGCTCATAAATGCCAGAGGAGAACTGGCCCCCGACTGAGCCTGGGTTCTCCCAAGGTTTTTTTTTTTCTCCATTAGGTCACCTGATGGAGTTTTAGGACACCATTAGGTCACTTGATGAAGTTTTTCGGTTCCTTGCCACTGTTGCCTTTGGCTTGCTCAGTTGGGGATATTTTGGGGATATTTAATTTAATTTTATCAATCAATAAATTCCTCTTGAAACAAACTTTGTTGTATTATTTTAATTTAATACTGTGAAGCTGCTTTGATACAATCTGTATTGTGAAAAGCGCTATACAAATAAACTTGACTTGACTTGACTTGACATGGGGAACAGGACTGTCAAATAAAGTGCTACCCTTTTTTTTTGTAACAACAAAGCACCAAAAAGTTGCTTAGTACTACAATGTTTTTTGGACATTTACTCATTTGTACTACCATGGTATTCCTGGAATTATAAAAATGAAAACATGGTATTTCAGTCCTATATATTTTAAAGTAAAAAAAAAAAAAGCTATAACTGCAATCATGGACCATCATAATACCATGATTTTTTAATAACCTGGTATCAGATGATAGCTTTTTGTCATGATTAGTGTTGGGTAAGTTAGTCTAAAAAGTATTGCATTACTCAAAATCCCATATAAACCTCGACCAGTTGAACATTACAAGAACAGACACGAAACTGCCTTTTTAATTCTTCAATAATTGCATAAATTATTCTTGAACTGACCAAAGTATTTAAAGGGAGAAGGTTAGATTATAAACATATACATTTTAACATTACATTTTGATGTTAAATCCTCTATTGTTTTATATAGAATTGTCGGTTACACTTTATTTTAAGGTGTCATTGTTACAGTGTAATTATATATTTTAAGTACTGAGTAATATTAATATTAATTAACTAAATCTACTTAGGGTTAGGGTAGGGTTAGGGTTTGGTTGAGGGTTAGTTGCATGTAATTTTGCATAATTTACTGTTATTACTATGGTAAGTACATGTAACATATGTATCAAGGACACTAAAATAAAGTGTTTTACCAAATTGTCTATACAGTATTTAATGCAATTACATCAGAAGTAACTGTAATTAATCACAGGAAAAAAAATTGAGCGATCCCCTTTTTCAAGGGAAAAGTAATTAAATTACATTATTAAATTACTTGCAATGCATTACGATGGTTATGGTTATAAATAGATCTTACATTGCAGTTAATTTGTCAAATGACTTGCATAAACCTCTAAAGCCAAATCATCCTGAACATCACAGATCCTTCATCCGAGACACATGAGGAAGGAGGTTAACTGACACGCTCTTCATAGACTGACACTAGAACAGTGATATAGAGATAAAGTCGAGTTTTCAGAAGGTTTTGGTGTGTTTAAACTCTTCTCAATCCTTCAAGGTGTCTGTCTGAACGCTAAAGCTTCACACTCATCTGATCAATGAGGATGGACAGAAGGAGACTCATAAATCAACCTCATCATCACGATAATCCGGCTATTAGAAAGTGCCTGAACCCTCCTCCCAAATAAACGTTCTCGACGGGGAAAGAGAAAGGAAGACGACACAATGACTACAAGATAAGAGAGAAGTGTGAGAACATGGAAAGAAGACAGAAGGCGCTTTAAAGAAACACCTGAGAATGAGTCATGATGCTTATGATAGAACAAAAACGTCTTTTTAAAAGATTTTCCATTGCAAAATAAATGTTCAGCTCTTTTCTATTTAATTACAGTTCATGCAACAACACCCTAAACGTCTTCTGCATTATAATCCACATCTTCTGAGGTCATCTGATAGTTCTACGTGTGAGCAGATTGAATTTTAAATCATTCATTTATATGGACTTCTTTTATGGATAAGAAGAGGGTTCTTTGCTTGCTTGTAAGAATCATCGAAGAACTTTTATTTTTAAGAGCAAGTATGACTGTGTGACCAGAACAAATTTCTTTTTTCAAACTTCATGTTTACTCAGGTCAAAGAACATGTATGGTTTGGTTTATAATGAAACCAGTGGGCAAGCAAGCCTTCAGGTTAAAATGATGATGTTGTAATGGATCCTCCTCGTTCTGCTCTGCTTATAATAAATGTTTCTCAGGGGACGGGAATAATGTCCTCAGACACTTCAGATTTGTGTTCGCTCCTAAAGCTCTCAGCTCTGTTTGCTCTCAAGGATTGTTTTAAAGTTTTAAGTAGGGAGCAGATTTGTAAACACTTCCTTAGGAAGAGATGGTGTTGTTGGTTTTACAGCCCAGAGGTAACTTAGAGGCACAGGGTACATCATGTATATTTATACAACAACAGGTTTGCTTGAGGTTACAAGCGCTGAGGTTACAGCAACACAATTCCTGCGCTTCTTTACAAACAGGGAATGCAAACAACATTTAGGATAAATCTAACCAAGATCTGTTCACATATATTGTCCATTGACACATATTGTAATACATCTCTCTCAATGCACATCATCATGTGTGGCATGTGCCATACTCTATATGTGCTCGTAATAAGGCTCATAAATGCCTTGCTTTTCAAAGCCAGAGCATTGGGTCATGATGTAAGTGTTTCTAAGTGCCGAAACACATTCATGTGGAGTTGATTAAACTTGTGCTCCTCTTTGCCCTCGACTGGGCTTGAGTATGATTCAGGCTCTGAAATTCACCTTGATCCACACACACACACACACACACACACACACACACACACACACACACACACACACACACACACACACACACACACACACACACACACACACACACACACACACTGCCCCGGGGCTGTGTGATTGACAGGTTGGGGTTGTGTGGTGGGATTAAGTCGAGCCAGGGGTGTGCGCGGGTCAAGGGGGGGGGGGGGGGGGGGGGGGGGTGGGATTAGGAGCGGTGAGCTTCATTAACCCGATTGTTTACACAAGCAGATCCTAAGCAATGAGAGCTTTTCCTTCCCACAGGATTCCCCTTCAAACCCCTGCCATTGTGGCCGTCCGGGATCCTCTGTGGTCCCGCACACCGTGGTCTGGATGAGTATTTAATACAGGGAGCAATGCAATATCATGCAATGTCAATGGACCATTAGCTTTAATAAAGTGTGAATTCAACAGCTAGGACATATTTGTTCAGCAGTCAAACCCTGCAAGCTTAAAAAATATACTTACAATGATTTCTTTAGGTAGTTAAATTTTAATTGTGACCAATATCATTACACTTTCATAATGTTGTGTAGTATCATAACTCTAACATTTAAATGATTTTTGAATGTATAGATTTTGGCCAAAATGTTGCCCCATACCTGAACACACCCAATATATTTACAATGATATAATATTAATAATCATTTATTTATTTAAAGGTATTTACAAGGTAACGCAAAGAATACCATATATTGCATCTTTGTAGTGTCCAAAACTATGGTATTTCAACATTTACGGCAATTTCATGGTATTTTTATTATTTAGCTTTGAATTTTGTTCATGCTAACAAACTATTCTCAGTAAATTCAGATTAATTAAATATTCTCTGACTCTAGAATATGATGATTTGTAAGTGTTTAATATAAGAGAAAAGTTCTATTTATAACACATTCATTTATTTTAAAGTCTTTTACCTGTGTAATTTCTGCTGTAAAAAAATGAGAAATGAGGAAACAGGCTATAGTTTGAATGACAGCAAAAACCACAAACAGATGCTTCTCCGGCAAAGATAAAGTGCTAACAAATCATGTATGTAAAGCAAAAGTGAATAAGTGTTAAAAGGTCCTGGAAGTGTACGTTACAGGCAGCTTTATTAACCCGACCAAACATCACAACCATCCGCAGCTCCTCAAAGACATCTCTGGCCTCTTTATATGTCAGTGAAAGGGGTAAGAAGAGATGGAGACAGCTGTAAATCCAGCCCCATCAAACCGTCTCAGACTTCAAATGCTCTGATTCAGAGCCCTAAAAACAACACTGGGAGCTATTTACCCTCCGTCATACAGAGAGAGAGGGAGACAGTGCACGTGTGTGTTTACTCTCCTGCTAAATAGGCTTTATCTGAGAGTGGGAAGCTTCCAGAGGTGCTGCTATCACCTCTCAAGTGGCTCTTTTGTTTAGGCACTGCAGGGCTGTTGTTTTCCTATAGCACTGAAGTGGAAAAGTAAATTAGTCTTCCCTCCTGGCTGAAGGAGCGGTGTGAATGGTGTGTGTCGACAGGCAGGGTGTTGGACGGCTTTGGGTGGGCTAATGGGCTGATTTGCTGTCTCTTTGGCAGGAGCTGATGCATACTGTCAGCCCTTATTGAGACATGCTCAGCTTCAAAGAGCTGCATGCCACTGATGCATGGAGGCACTAAATGTTTAATGCGTCCTCCTCCGGGTGCTTTTCCTGCTGGTATGTGTTGCACTGTATCGGATGGTATATTTGAAATGTAGTTCGAGCAACTTTGCATGCTTACATTTTTGTATATACACGCAATTGCATGTTTAAATGTGTGCATATGTGTTATTGCATGCTTAAATGTTTGTATATGCATGCATGTGTAAATAGAGCAACACACGTCTGTCTCATTTCACACTCTCACTAACAGGTTTGAAAGATAGTCAAGGATCCAGGCATATTCCCGTCCTCTCGGAATGTGGAATTCCAGACAGGAAAGAGGGAAGGTGAAAGAGAAAAAAACAGCGCAGGGACATCTGGTGCTGATTTGTCCGGGGTGCTGCGGACACGGCCGGCCTGGCGTGTTTTGACTGGAATACCGGGGGGAAGTTGCCGTTGTTTGTTTTTGAATAAGCGAGGTCATTAATCGATGGATGTGAGGGAAGGAGCCTTGGTGCCAACTGACAGAACGTAGCAGCTCAAACTTGGGTTGAAACAAGCGGAGGGTGGAGTGCAAACAGCGGGGTATCCTCACCCCCCCCCCCCCCCCCTCCCCTCGGATGAAAAATAAAACCTAGTGAACGCACAGCACAGGCCGCGAGGATGATGGTCTGCTGGCAAATGCTCTTCATGCAACACTGACAACAGGCTCGCTGCCATGATAATGATGATGATGATGAAAGCAAAACTGATCTCATTTACTTTCTGAATAAAATGCACATCATTGCAAAGAATGAAAGAAATTGTGATCTTTCAAATGAAGATGAACTTTCACCAACTAAATTGTTAAGCAATAATATACATTTTTCTCAGTCCTTGCTTAATATTGTTACGATTAGAAATTGATCATATTATAGAAACATTTAATTGTGTTGCAAACACTGTTTTGTGCTAATGCTGTAAAATATTTAAGTAATAAATGATCATTTCAAAAAAAATTAAAAAAATTTTTTAACTGAAATATTTAATTTATTTTCAAAAAAGTTAACTTTCTCAACAGCTTAATAAATATAATATATATTATTATAAATAAAAATAATCATAAATAAAAATAAATGTTGTATTACAGAAACATTGTGTAGCTTTATGTTAATTCTGTGAAATATATAATATTTCTAATGTAGTGATAAAAATGGTCCTTTGTTAAGATTGGTGGTTTTCGAAGCGAATTAAACTAATAGAACTAATAGTGTTGTTTGTTTGCACATGCTGTCTATGTTGTTTTGGCACCCCATTGACTATAAAAGGAATTATGCAAATCAGGTAACATCGCAAACACGCCCACAAAATTAGTGCTGAATGCAATTAACATGACGCCATTTCCCATCTTGCGGGCTGGATTTGAGTGGAGGATGTCGAGATGCTGAAAGTGCACTTGACTATACTTTTGTGTGATGCTGTTCTCCATAGTTTGATCTTCATTGATCAGTAGAAACAGAATGTGCTCAGTTTATGCATGAGGACAGTCTTTAATAATCCTCATTTACATAGAAAACATGTTTGTTTGTTGTATTCCTCATTAAGTAGCTTTAGAGAAAAGCATCTGCTAAATGAATAAATGAAAGAAATCATAATTTATCGTAATTAACGACATAAATACTCACATTGGAGCGCTTTGCACAGATGCTTTGTTAGGTTTGTCTGTGTGTGATTAGTGAAGAAAATGCATGTGCACATAAATATAGCAGATACAGTGAAGTTTTCAGTGTACTTGGACCTTTGAGTTTAAGTATTTTGAACTCATTTAAAGTTGCATCTTCATCTCAGAAGCTTCTTAATCATGAGTTTATAAACTTGTTTGTCCTTGTTTGGTTTAATTTTCTTGCCCCACTGACATAAACTTCAGTAAATGTTCTTAGATTTCTCAAAAAAAAAAAAAAAAAGATTTATCTTATGTCATTTAGCATTTGTCTTTTTTTTTTTTTTTTTTTTTTTACAGAAAATGCACTTTCAGCAATCAAACAATCACCTTTTTGTGATGCATTAGCCAAAAACATCAGTAGAAGTAGAAAACCGAGGGCTTTTGTGCTATAATAAGCCTCATTTACATAGAAAGGAGACTGTTTTTGTATGTTGTACTCCTCATTTGCGAGTAGCATTGGATAAAAGCATCTGCCTCATGAATAAATGTACATTATTTATTGTCATTAAGGATATAAATACATAAATACTCAGTGGAGTGCTATACCATCACGAAAGCACTTTGTTTAGTTTGGGCAAATAGTGGATAAAATGCATGTTTTTGCACTTAAATAGCACAGTTTAGTGAGTTTGCAACTTTGAGTTTGATTAGATACAGATTTTAAACTCACTGAAAGTTGCATCGATCTTGTTTCTGACATCACGCCGCTCTGAAAGCATGGCACAGCCGTGATGCCCCGAGACCCTGGATATAAACCACAAACCTGAGACGACTGCCAAAGCAAATGAACTGCAAAGCCTGTTTGGAGAGAGAGATGGATGGCAAATACGCTCACCGAAATTAAGGCCATCAAACCTTTCAAAATAGTAATTTTGCACGCTGTCCAGTTCCGCAAAGCTCTTCATTGTTCCACCATGACATCTTCTCTCAGTGTAGACGTGACGGTGGGTAGACAGCCCATAGGTTGGCGTGCCTCCATCGGGACACAGAGAGAGCTGAGGGTAATTGGTAAAGACAGATGTTTGATTTAGTGAGGTGTCGGGCTGTGCTGTGCGCTCGCTGCAGGATAACGTGTGTGTGTTTCTTGTGTTTGGCTGTAGTTTACGGTGACTCTGTGTTCGAGTAAACGGAGAATGTGTGCTGGCGAAGCGGACGAGAGGAAGAGGCAAAGAACATGAAGAACTAGTCCAAACAAAAAATGACACTACGATGCTTGGGCCAGTAAGGTAAGGCCATATTCAGGTGTCTAAAATATAAAGGTTCTTTATTGATGGTTCCATGAAGAACCTTTAGGATCCATGGAACCTTCCCATTGCACAAAAGGTTCTTCATAGTGGAAGATTTTAAAAATGTTCTTCACATTAAGAAAAAAGTGGTTATTTTAAGAACTGTTCACTGAAAACATTTATTTGTAAATGTATGAGTATTTTTTCTCCAATGTTTTCTCCACCAGGTCAAAGCACTCCTTTAATTAAATGTTTAAAAGACTATTAATATCTAGTAATATTATCGATTTAACTGCGCTGACACTATCGGATAAGAACTGAATTGAGCCGAATAATAAAACTATTATCTTCTAAAGTGCTGCTTTACAACTGGAATTGAATTTATTGTATAATCGATTAAAATTTACAACAATAACTCATAACATGGATACGTTCTCAGAAATCTCTCTCAAAGTTATAAACTTCTTTCAATTACATTAGTAGAATGTTCATTTAACCTCATTGATAACGTTCTTAAAATGTTCTTGGACGTTCATCTATAATATTCAAAATGTTCAGACATTCAAAAGTAACATTTCTATTATGTTTGCAAATGTATAAAATGGAACGTTCGCATATGCATGAAAAATAAGTAATAACATTTTCATAACATATTTTTGTTTGCTTGAAACAATCTGTATTGTATGAAGCACTAAATAAATGTGACTTAACTGACAAGCTTGATTTGAGGCATCATTCATGTCCGTATAATAAAGTTTAATGGTAGACTAGATCAGCACTAAACCAGCAACTAGAACTAGAAAAATATACTGGAAAAAGGTCTTGGCTTGTCTTGCGTGTTTGTCTGATGAATGAGGAGCTCCAGGAGCAGATCCAGCTGGAGAAGAGAGCAACTAAAGAGGATTAGTTTAGATTAGATTAGGAGAGTAGAGCTATAAAATGAATGTGGATGTCACACGTTTTCACTTGTGTTTGTTCTTAGTTTCGTTTTCATGGACTTTTAGTTTGTATTCATTAGTCACATTAGTCACGTAATTTTTAAGTGACCCAAATAGCATCAGTATGATTTTACATTACTCATTATTATTAATAAGTTGTACCAGCTAAGCTAGGAAGGTTACAGGTTTGCAACCAACATAAACAATTGTTGAAGTTACTGTAAATTATAGTAGGCTACTGAGTAAAGTGAACATCACATAACATATTAGAAACTATTCTAAATCCCAATATTAAACACTTTCAACTTACTAAACTACTTGATATCAATCAGTTAATGCAAAAACAAATGAATCCTGTTGTCCACACAAATTAATTAAGTAAACTTCCATTTGACAATTTCAGTGGATTGAATGCAATGAAATTAAGTTGTGGCAAAATAATGAAGAAAAGTGTAGTATTAATAATAATACTAATGATAATAATAATAATAATAATGCATTTTATTTAATGGCGCCTTTCATAACACCCAAGGTCACCTCACAAGCAATATACAGGTCTCTACATAAGACAAAACACACAACAAACAAGCCGCATATACAGATAAAGTGCAGTAAAGACTCAATAAAACATGTTATAAAAAAGCCTGTATAAAAAGATATGTCTTAAGACGCGTTTTAAAAGTCAACAAACAATTGCTATTGCGAACATCAAGGGGAAGGGAGTTCCATATAGGCGAGTTCCATAAGTTCCATTAAATTTAATTAGTTGGACAAGCAAAAAAAAAAAAAAAAAGAAAAAAAATAATCCATGTGAGGATTCAGCACTCATTTTCATATCACTCAGATCAGACTCACTCATTATGACTGGTTGTTGCCACTGACATGTCTGTGATTGGTTGATGCTCCATCTCTGCAAACATGAGGCTGTGCTGCACAATTAATTAAATAAATAATAAGGAATATGATAATGACTGGCGGTTAGCTGTGAAAGTGTTGATTAAGTCAAGTCAAAGCTGCACACATGGTAATGCTGTATGAAATATATATTGATGATGTGTATTGTTTACCCTCTTAAATATTGTACTGTGTACTGTTTTGCATTGTGTTTTGTATACTGTATTGTGTTGTGTTTTGTGAAATGTGTAGCCTCCTATGGACAAGTGTTGCAAATTAGCAGTTTTTGCTATAACACTAAAAACAATGTATCTGGTTTGTCCAATGCTGTTGTTATGTCCATATCAAATCAATCAATCAATCAATCAACAACAACAGCAAAAACACTAGATCCCAATGCTATAATCAATACTTTCACAGCTAGTTAACCGCCAGTCGTTATCATATTCCTTAATATTTATTTAATTAATTGTGCAGCACGGCCTCATTGACTCAATAAAGTGTGATATTTTTCTCTCACACGTCATCGTGACAGATCACCGAGGAGGAGTGTCAGACGTGGAAAGATCTTCAGAGCTCGTGTGTGTGTGTGTGTGTGTGTGTGTGTGAGAGAGAGAGAGACAGAGTGAATAATGAGGTGTGTGCTAGCACGACATTCATGATTTGCAGATCACTTCACACATACGGACCATTACAGTTCTGAAATATGTCAGTATGTTGGACTGGCAGGACTAACCGCTGTGAGGCGTACAGTAGCCCACAAACAGCAGACAATTTATAACACTTTCTGACAACCCAGCAGTCACGGTTGGGAATATTTTATTTTATTTTATTATTTATTTTATTTTGGGCTGATTTTAGTGGTATTTTCTTCATGAGTGTATTCTGGGAGGTCCTGAAATCAAATGTTCTGCCATGTTTATTATTATTATTATTATTTTGATATGTGTCTGGGTTAACACCCGATGCAGTAATATGTTTACTTTTATTCTAAACCTCATTCGTTTATTTGATTTGATTTTGTTTAATTTAATTTTATTGTAATGCCATATGATGCAGTGATTTCACATTTTAAAAGGTAATATTTTGTTTTTCAAGAGTAAATCTTGGGAGGTCCTGAAATTGAATTTGCTGCAGTCCATTTTTTTTTCTCTCATTTTATTTTCTTATTTTTATTTGTCCGTTGAAATGTGTCAGAGTTAACACCCAGTGCAGTAATGTTTATTTTCTTTCTAAACCGCATTAGTTTGAATTTGATTCTGTTTCAACAACTTAAAAAAAAAAGAAAAAAAAAAAAAAAGAATAATTTATTTTTTATTTTTTATTAATGAATGACTTATTTCACTCTTAAAAATAGGTATCTTGCCTGCTTGGAGGAAATGTGTTTGTTTGATCTGTATGCCACACAGACGGTTGCTCTGACATCATAACAGTGAGAATAAAAGCTCCATCACCTGTCTCCTAATCTGTGTCGTGTCGTGTCGTGTCGTGTCGTGTCGTGTCGTGTCGTGTCCTCTCCTCTCCTCTCCTCTCCTCTCCTCTCCTCTCCTCTCCTCTCCTCTCCTCTCCTCTCCTCTCCTCTCCTCATCTGTCTCCTCTCCTCTCCTCTCCTCTCTCTCCTCTCCTCTCCTCTCCTCTCCTCTCCTCTCCTCTCCTCTCCTCATCTGTCTCCTCTCCTCTCCTCTCCTCATCTGTCTCCTCTCCTCTCCTCTCTTCTCCTCTCTTCTCTTCTTCTCTTCTCTTCTCTTCTCTTCTCTTCTCTTCTCTTCTCTTCTCTTCTCTTCTCTTCTCTTCTCTTCTGTCTCCTCTCCTCTCCTCTCCTCTCCTCTCCTCTCCTCTCCTCTCCTCTCCTCTCCTCTCCTCTCCTCTCCTCTCCTATCCTCATCTGTGTCCTCTCCTCTCCTCTCCTCTCTTCTCCTCTCCTCATCTGTCTCCTCTCCTCATCTGTGTCCTCTCCTCATCTGTGTCCTCTCCTCTCCTCTCCTCTCCTCTCCTCTCCTCTCCTCTCCTCTCCTCTCCTCTCCTCATCTGTGTCCTCTCCTCTCCTCATCTGTCTCCTCTCCTCTCCTCTCCTCTCCTCTCCTCTCCTCTCCTCTCCTCTCCTCTCCTCTCCTCTCCTGTGTCCTCTCCTCATCTGTGTCCTCTCCTCTCCTCTCCTCTCCTCTCCTCTCCTCTCCTCATCTGTGTCCTCTCCTCTCCTCTCTTCTCCTCTCTTCTCCTCTCTTCTTCTCTTTCTCTTCTCTTCTCTTCTCTTCTGTGTCCTCTCCTCTCCTCTCCTCTCCTATCCTCATCTGTGTCCTCTCCTCTCCTCTCCTCTCCTCTCCTCTCCTCTCCTCTCCTCTCCTCTCCTCTCCTCTCCTCTCCTCATCTGTCTCCTCTCCTCATCTGTCTCCTCTCCTCTCCTCTCCTCTCCTCTCCTCTCCTCTCCTCTCCTCTCCTCTCCTCTCCTCTCCTCTCCGTGTCCTCTCCTCATCTGTCTCCTCTCCTCTCCTCTCCTCTCCTCTCCTCTCCTCTCCTCTCCTCTCCTCTCCTCTCCTCTCCTCTCCTCTCCTCTCCTCTCCTCTCATCTGGAGTGTGTACAGGTCTGAGTGACCCGGGCTGACCCCGAGAGCTCCCTCCTCGCCCCCTGACCAGCGCAGGTGAACTGCTTAAATCAGGCTTTAACTGTTGACTAACCAGCCAAGATGAATGGTGTGGGAAAGTGAGAGGACGTGACATTTATAGGCTCAAAGGCTGAGCGCTTGAGAACGATAACAGAAAGCAGAAGAGGCGAAGCCTGCTGAAGAAATATAAAAAAACCCTGAGCGGAGCAGTAAACTGTGACATTCAGAGGCTTATATGAACTGTTGTTCACTTTGTGGCTGTCCTGAAAAGATGGAATTACTCTAAAGAACATTTTGTTGCTCTCAGGATGCTCTTTGATGGCTTAATTAAACTTTGTCTCAAAAATACACGAGTCATAAAATTGATTTGGAGAAATAAAAACTGATACAAATGAGTCAATAGTTAGATTATAGAGGAATTAAAATGAATATGGAGAGCAGCTCGGATAATTTAATCTTTGATTTGATGAAACACTGAGATCTAGTCTGCACTGCAATTTTATTTATTTTTTTATTTTTTTTCAGTCCAAATATATATATTTTTTCTTAAATCAAGATGCATTTACTTAAGTAGTAAAATGCCATAAGATATTATGTCTGGCTTTCTGGGGAAGTAAATCAAAATGGGGTAAGAAAAATAATTATTTTAAAGCAAAAAATTATTTATTTTTAAAAAGATAATATCTTATCTAATTTTACTTATCTAGTAAATGCATTTTGATTGAAGAATTTTTTGATATTTGGACTGGAAACCAGACAAAAACACTAATTAAGAAAAACATTTTTTTTGCAGTGTGACTTTTGATTCCAGACTTTAATATCTTGGCAAATCTGAGAATATTGTCTCTTCTGTAAGGATTATATATAATTTTATCGGCTAAATATCATTACACCACACTACACATTTCTGTAGCACAAAACATAAAAATGTTGTTCATAAATTTTATTTTGGTAAAAGGTTTGGTTTTAAATTAATTTTACTGTTGTTTTTGGCTTGCTCATTAGTAGTGCTATGAGGCACTGTTTATCTTTTTATATAATTTTTTTTTATTTTTTATGTATGCTTAAACATTATTTTTGTACGGAATAGTGTCATAGACTATTAGGGTTGAACAGAAAGAATTTTGTATTTTCTCAGAAAATGCATTAAGCGTTTTATAAAAAGGCAGTATATACACATGCATCTTGTTATTATACTTCTGTCTCTTTCTCTCTCTCAGTTCCAGACCGCCAGCTCCTGATGATCTTCCTCGTGTGAGCTACTCTCAACTCTGCAAATTTATTGACAGCCTTTAAAAATATTTACCCGTACACTTCCTCTTCCCAAAGGGCGCCTGGCCCATAATCCTCCTGCCCCTTTATTAGATCATTTGTCAAACCCTAGAGCTCTTTACTTGTCTTCTCTTTCTTTCTGGCCCCTCCTTCCCATCCCTCTCCTGTCTTCTGAGAGAGTTGTTGTGTAATGGCCGTTGGTGGTTTAACTCCTTGTCTCCTTCTCCTTTTTAAAAGAAAAATTTACAGCTGATTATAGTCTGTGCTGTAAAGACAGAGCCTGTCCTGAGAGGAAAGCACAGGGACATGTATGCAAGACTAGACGCTCAATTTTATGAGAAACACATGGAAAGAGAGAAAGATTGCTGAAAACATTATGAATATTGGAGAAAACCTGAGACTCTGTTTCAAAACTATAGTGAGTTGCCTACTAGACGGCGTCGGCATCATAGACATGCTCTTAATGCAAAAACTTATGCTGCCTTAAATAAGTAATTTTGTTTTGGCCAAAAATAAAACAAGAAACATATATATATATATATATATATATATATATATATATATATATATATATATATATATATATATTTATAAAAGTATTTTCCCCCACCCCCCTCTCAGCGGCCCTGTGTCCCCAATGTCCCTTTAGCGGCCCCATACAAAAACACTGAGTACGATTTTTATTTATTTTTTTCAGTGAAAATGCAAAGCTCAAGATGACACAATGGCCAAAAACGATGGTTTTACAGACGTGCATGCAAACTAACAATCAAAAACTATCTCAGATGGACGTGAACATGTGTTTGAGCCCCTATCAGGACAGCATGACAGTTTACTACGTTTTAAAACAGAACGATGGTTTCATTTGTTCAAGACATCATAATAAACACAGCAAAGTTGTGCATACGTGAGAGCTAAACCGCATGGAAATTCACAGACAAGCGTCTTCCCCGACGACTAGCGTAAAATGGCATCCATGTTCATCCATTTGGCAAACACACACATGCAGATTCCCAATGTGGAGAATTTCCCTCTCGGTCTGAGTGGTGAATGTGGAAAAGCAAAGTACTCCTCATTGATATGCAGAAGCATGCGCTCAGACAGGGAGTGTGTTATTATTGGGGTGCGCGGAGAGGAGGTCTGGCACGGCTCTGCGCATGTCTGCCAAGCTCTCAAACACACACACACACACACTCGCCCCAGCCACAGGTATGTCCCGGGCCCGGTGGGTAACCTCTGCCTGGCCAAGGAGCTGTCAGAAACCCTCTCCTCTCCCATCAGCCTAACTGGAGTGGAAAAGGCCTGAGCAGCCGGTGAGGAGTTGGGGGTTGCTCACCGATGCACTTTCAGACGTATGGGTTTCCCTCTGTACTCGAGGCTTCAGGCGTTCTTTATTAGCCAATTACGGATATTCCACTGCAGTGGAAACAACAACTTTATCCTGATGAGGGAAAATTGGTGCGAGCGTGCATCATCCGTATGGGTATAATGTTCGCTGGAATACTCTGTGGTGGGCCTTCCCGTTTTGGTGATCCTAAACAATCTGGAAAATTTCAACCACTGGACTACGTTACCCACAATGCACCACAAAGACCCAGCAGATGGTGAAGTGATGCATTGAAAGCATGCAATCTAATTCAGATGAAGGACATTTTGACTTAGATAATAGGAATTTGTCACGAGTTGTGTTTCCTAACTTTGCAGAAGTGAGTTTTGAGGGTAACTCAGGAGACACAGGAGAAGAAAAACGAGGGTGGAGTGATGATCTCTCCCCCCCCCCAAACCTTGTCTTGACAACTTAGAAAAATGTGTGGCATTGTCTTTGTAATTGCATATTTCGTTATTGTTCTTAGTAAAAAGAACTACAAGCAAAACCATTGTTTTTTCATGCACTGGTCACTTTAGAAAATTTTGCTTCCATAAAACTTCTTTCAGACTGGTGGAAAGAAAACATCCAAAGTACAAATTTAAGTATTTATTTTATCTAGTTATCTCTCTATAAAAACCTTTAAATCTAATATGTCAACAAAATGAAACAATCCAATGTTCATATTTCTGTTCAGTAAATGTATACAAGTGTGTGGCTCATTTGCATATTTAAACATAGCATTTCAGAATACTCGTAATACAAAACAATTGTCTTAATGTAATTAATCAACTGGGGAAGTATATATAGGCTATGTTAGTTCAAATACTTGTAGTGTCTTGCTTTAATGCTGTGTGGGATTTTTGTGCACTTACTGTAAACAATATTGTTCATTGACGTGACTGTGACATACACTGAGTTATTAAAAGAATGAATGATATGCAATCCAATTACTGAAAAACTCACCAACACAATACTAACATTTGTTAAAGTTACTACATATGTGGTTACAAGATGTTATAATATGACAGTATTCAACACAACACAAACTGATAAACCCTGAATGCATTGCAAACTGCTGTAAACAAGTGGTTGTTAGTAAAGTGACTACCAAATAAATTAACATACAGTCTTTTGCTCTGATTGGTTCCTTACTGGCCAAAGTGAAGAGTCTTTGTGATATTCTAGCAAGTATTTATTGTAAGTCTGTGGGGGTTTTGACCATTTTTAAGTCATAAACATTAGCAAGAACTACTACTAATTATTCTAAATGATTCATAGGAAATTAAGTCTGTATTGGCCCTGTACTAATGAGCTCTTTCTGGAGCAAATCATAATGACCTCCTTAAAAATCCACAAATATTTGCCGTAATAACTGACAAATTGGCTCTATCCCTCCTTCATCCAGGTGCATCCAGAGGAAATAAGGCGAAGAAAGCCTCTCGTTTTCAAAGTGTCTGCCGTGAAATGCACATGGCCCTCGATATTTTGATGGACTACTTCTTGAAACCTAATCAAGACAGCTTCCCCCTCCCTGAACGCACTATGAGGCTTATTATTTTAACCCCGAATGCGCTGCATGATGTCTATACAGTTTCTGCCGGCCAAGATTTCTTCGGTATGTTATGCTTCCTGCTAAAGCATGAAAGAAGCAAAAAAAACAAAAAAAAAAAAAAAAAAAATCAACATTCCTCTGGGTTTCACAATTTGGCCTGCAGAAGACCGGTCGAGCTGGGATGGGACACGGCCAGTCCAAACACTGGGATGCCTGGCCAATTAGACATGCTACATGCATTTGATTCAGTGCCCTGTGAACCCTGGTGTGTTCAATTAAACACGCATCATCTCCACGCGCCCGTTCAACCTGATTACACCTCGGCTGAAGCTAAACGTCTCGATCGCTCCGAGATTCTCTTGAAACACATTTTACTTGATGTGGTTTCACATGAGGGTTTGATGTAGTCACAGCATTTTAAAATAAATATAAAACACAGTTCTGATCTCTTTTACTTCCATCATTTGACATATTTCTTAAACAGTGAGACAGTAAGTAGCTTGAACTTGATTTGATCTAGTTAACTTTTTTAGCACCTGCTGGTAAATTACCATTGTGCACAAAGAGCTTATTTCTCTATTGACAAGCATTTAGACCTGTAAACTTTTTTTTTAAATAGAATTTGCATCAATGTCTTTATATTGAAGTTTCAAAACTGACCATTTTTGATGACTTGACATTTAATAAAAAATGTTGACGATGTTTTTCTGCAAAGAGATCAAAGAGTGATCAGTCACAACACGTTTTTCTCAAAAAATCTCAAAAGAAGTCTCTTCTGCTCACCACAGCTGCAATTATTAGATCACAAATATTATTGCAATCTAAAAGAGCTGTTTTCTATGTGATTATATTTAAAAAATATTATTGATTTCTGTGATCAAAGCTGAATTTTCAGCATCATTACTCCAATCTTCAGTGTCACATGATCCTTCAGAAATAATTCTAATGATATTCTAATATATTTCTGATTATGATCAATGTTGAAAACAGTTGTGCTGCTTCATATATTTGTGGAAACTATGATCCATTTAATTTTTTCAGGATTCTTTGATGAATAGAAAGTTCAAAATTGAAACGTTTTTGTAACGTCAACTTTTGATGCATCCTTGCTGAATAAATGTTTCTATTGTTTTGGAAATAGAATTTGCATCAATGTCTTTATATTAAAGTTTCAAAACTGACCATTTTTGATGACTTGACATTTAATAAAACATTTTGACGATGTTTTTCTGCAAAGAGTTCCAAGAGTGATCAGTCACAACACGTTTTTCTCAAAAAATCTCAAAAGAAGTCTCTTCTGCTCACCACAGCTGCAATTATTAGATAAAAAATATAGGAATATTGTGAAATATTATTGCAATCTAAAAGAGCTGTTTTCTACGTGATTATATTTAAAAATATTCTTGATTTTCTGTGATCAAAGCTGAATTTTCAGCATCATTACTCCAGTCTTCAGTGTCACATGATCCTTCAGAAATCATTCTATTGATATTCTAATATATTTCTGACTATGATCAATGTTGAAAACAGTTGTGCTGCTTCATATATTTGTGGAAACTATTTTTTCAGGATTCTTTGATGAATAGAAAGTTCAAAGAACAGCATTTATTTGAAACGTTTTTGTAACGTCATAACTTTTGATGCATCCTTGCTGAATACATTTTGCTATTGTTTTGAAATACCTTTGGAATCACGTGCACAATAAAACCAGGAACATGCATAAGAAAGCGCATGAGGTCAGTTTTGATTTCATGTTGACTTCGAGCTAAACTCAATTTGAAGGGTAAATGTAGTGGCAATTAAATTCAGATAAATGGCTGTACTTCTAAGAGCGCGCTCAGACGTGAGTCTAAGGGAGTGAATTTGTTTATTACAGCTTGAGAGCGCATGAAAACGCATATGGATCCGCACCACTGTGTTGAAAGACACTTTAAAGTATTTGAAAGAGTGTACTAACAGATTAGAGCACTCCTTGATCTAATGAAAATCCATATTGCAAAACATTTAGCCATGAGAGAGGCATACATAATCTAATAAGACACATAACGCAATTTCTGAATTACTGGTAGAGCAAATAGATAATGGAGATGAACTATATGGGCTTTATTTGATAAAGTCAAACTAAATGAAAAATGACCCATAAATATTCTCATATTCATTATTATTATATCTCATATTATTAAAAATAAACACACATTGTCATTAACACCGACTTAACCTTATTCATGTTTTACACCATGCACTGTAATAAATTATACAGCCACAGTCGTACCTTACATACCGCTGCACAAACTAATGGTCACTCTGATGTGCACGTCAATGTTAAACCAATCAGTCGTTCCTGAAGGCACAGGAAATAGACTTTATTAGCACTCACCTCCTCTCCTAAGACAACTTTTAGCTCTCATCTACACAATTAGACTAAGTGGCCTGTCACTGACCATTTCGATTCATATTCATTGTCCACACAGCGCCAGAATTGCCATGAAAACACTGCAACATGGAAGGGTCTGGCCGTACACGCATGTGACCTCAGATTAAGAGTCGGTCAAGCCATTGCTAAAAGACATCAGTTAGATGAAGAGCCAAAACAGGGCGACTTAACGTGCATTAAACACATTTGCAAGCTTGTTGCAACACCTTTTTCTTACTGTGGCAGTACAGTGATGGTATGACAATACTATGGAACTCTCTATTATATACTCATTTTAGCATAGTATAGCCTACATAAAACACAGTATAACAATGGTACAGAGGACAAAATACAAAAAAAGTAATAGTTATGCTACTTTTTAGTTCCTTTGTTGTAGTGCATTTCAAAGCATATACTATCAAAACACAATAATATCACTGACTGCAAGTAGATTTGGCAGTGTAGCCTACTGTTTTTGTACCTTGGCACCATGGTATTCTTGGAAGTACCTTGGAGAGCCATGTAAGAACTATAATATTATTTCATAACAAATAACTAGTAGCCAAGTAGAACTTTAGTATTGTTGTTAGTGTTTTGGGCAGAATCAAGAACTGGAGCTCTGAAGAACAATATTCCAGCACACGTCGCCTATGTCTCCCAATATGTCTTTTAAAGAGCGTTTCATCTGGATAAACATCTGATAAACATCTTTTAAAAAGCAGTTTTACATAGGCTACATTGAAATAATAACATCTTCAAAACATCTTCCAAATATCTATATAACATCTGACAGGGAACATCTTTGAGACGTAGGCTATTACAGATTAGCAAACACTAAAAAATACATCTTCTAGTTGAAAGAAATAGACGTCTGTCTGCGTGCTATCAGTGTATTAGCATAGGCCTATTGTTATTCTTTAGCTCATGAATGTAGTAATTTAACTCGTTGTTTTTTTATCCCAGTTGCACAAGGATATGAAACCTATTTTTATTCTTTATAACATTATCAGCTGCATGACATTATATTAAAGGCAATGATTATATGTCAATCCAAACAAGTTAATCTAACTGTATCTGAACTCTAAGATCGCTTTCGTCATATCCTTTCCCGCCATGTGATTTGCTCTCGACCCTCTAGCGCCATCAAGTGGTGTGTGTTTAGATTAACATGTAACTGAAGTGCACTTTTTAAACCGCCCTCTAGGCGGCGGTATCTGGAAAACAAACGGAAACTCACAGCTGACGCTCCTCACTGAAGCTCCTCGGTTGTTTACAGTTACTCTTTTAGCTTTAGCCATAGAGTTCTCTCAGTAAAACCGTTCAAATCGTATTTTCAACATGGGATGCGACGGCGGAACCATTCCCAAAAGACACGAACTAGTTAAAGGACCGAAAAAGGTTGAAAAGGTAAAAAACTTGGTTTAAACGCTTGATTATTCGTCAATAAACCTCATGATATTAGCATGTAGCTTTGTAGCACGACTTGCATATAGCTAGTGAGTTGACTTTAAACTTTTATATTTTCTTAAGCTTCTGTAGATTGTATACATACAACACACATAGCTGGTACTATAAATACATGCTGTAGTATTTTGAAATACACAATGTTTATATTATGGTAACGTTATATGAATGTCAATATCATGACATTAGTGTTGCCACAGTACACAATGGCATTTCTTACAGTACAGTTTAAATACCTTGCTTTATGAGTATCGAAACGAAACAGTACCGTCATAAATATTCAAATACTTTACTATGTTATTTATTTGCATTTATAACCCCTTACAAAGTTACAGATACTGAACAACATGCTAATAAATACAATGAGGTTCACAAATAAATGTAACATTTTTACACAAAAATAGATTCACACAAATCAAATCTCATATTTAATGTTAAATAGTGAAGTATAATAATTATCAGTATCATTTTGCTATGTTTCATGTCAACATAAGTTAATGCTTTTGACTAACAATTATATTTTTACAGCATATATACACATTTGTTAATGTTACTTAATATAAATGTTCATGTTAGTTTGTAATACAACCATTGCTCTTAAAAATGCATTAGTACATGTTTAGATTAACATGAACTAAGATTACAGTTTTTCTCAAATGCTAAAACACATTTCACAAACGTTTCCTCCATGTTCCCCAATGTCTAAACACAACACCCTTTTCTAAAGCTACATAAACACAGCCACACCT
This sequence comes from Leuciscus leuciscus, assembly GCF_965113295.1. Lineage (NCBI taxonomy): Eukaryota > Metazoa > Chordata > Actinopteri > Cypriniformes > Leuciscidae > Leuciscus > Leuciscus leuciscus. The sequence continues at coordinate 2,992,037 of NC_138738.1, read as the reverse complement.
TCTCACTTCAAAACTCAAACTGTCACACCAAAAGAGCAGCTCGAAGCTTTCAAAAATGGAAACACATCATTACACACTACAGCAAAACAATTGAAAACACAATGCTCAATTTGTGAGAAGGTTCTTTGTTTCATAACTGCCAATGCATATTTTTAGAAACTTTACAGTAATGGATCTTCTTAGATCTCTGCAGAGGATTAGGCATTTAGATTTGTGAGTTTCATATGAAGAGTATAAATCTATAGTAAATTCTGCATGTACACTACTGTAACACAACAGAATATATTGCACACAACAGTACTCTTGAAAACATGATCAGGGTGTGAATTTTTTATTGATTTACTTTATTCACACCACACACACACCACAATTACTGTGCGGCATCATGTCGCTGAGCTGCATCGGGCCACATCACCTCATCCACATCGCAGGCTATATTGTCTCTTGCCAGGCACCGTGGGAAAAACGCCCTGGAATGGCGAATCCATCCTTGGAAGGCCTCCACTGGGATGTCAACACAGGCCAGCTCCATTGCCCTTAGGAGTTTCTCTCTAGTGTATGGTTGTCTGTCATAAACCTTCCATCTCCACGATGAGAAGAACTCCTCTATAGGGTTCAGGAAAGGGGAGTAGGGTGGCAGACAGACGTTTACAGTAAAAAGTGGTTACTGTTGGTGGTGAACCACTCTCTGATTTGGTTTGTTCTGTGGAAGCGTACATTGTCCCAAATGATCACATAAATGTGATGTGCGGGCCCAGGATGGTGTTGTTGGCGATCCAGGAGGATGTCTTTTAGCTCCTCTAGGAAGGTGAGGAGACGTTGGGTGTTGTAAGACCCAAGGACAGCATGCCGGTGGACAAGCCCCTCCGAACCCATGGCCGCACAAAGAGTAATATTACCCCCCCGTTGGCCAGGAACCTCAGTGATGGCTCTTTGGCCAATGATGTTACGGCCTCTTTGCCTTCGTTTCTGCAGGTTGAAGCCAGCCTCATCCAGGAAGAGGTACTCATGAGGTCTGGCCATCGCGTCCAACTGTAATATCCTCTGTGAAAATGTGAAAGTGCACAGGTGTTCAGAACAACAGTCAATCAGGTAGCACAGTATTGTCCAGAAGTAATGTAGGCCACTGAGCAACACAGTATGTCCACTAACTGTACTGTGAACATGGATGTATACTTACTTGCACATACTCGTAACGTAGGTCTTTGTGTCGCGCAGAGTTGCGCTTAAAGGGAACCCTATAGACCGGTTTCATCCGCATCTTTTGGCGCCGGAGAACTCGGTCTATTGTGGCCAAGCTGACATCATCAATGCTCTCAAAGTTGACATTATCGGCAATGACTTTGTCTCTGATCTCCCGGAGTCTGATGAGGTTGTTCTCACGAACCATATCCACAATGAGGGTTTCTTGTGCCGCTGTAAATATGGCAACCCTCCCACCTCTATGTGGCATTCTTTCAACTCTAAAGAAAGAAACATGTGTTGTCAATTGACATGTTTTACAATACAGTAACAACTGATTTGAAACCAATAGACTACTTTCACATGCTTGTAAAATTGTATTGTGACAAAGAAAGCAGAGTACAATACCTGTTGTGTTTGGACGGACTCTTAAGGCGGCCGCACACCGGACGCGCAGCTCAGCGCCGCGCCGCGCCACGTCTAGGACAACTGTCACCTGAAAATCCGATAACATCAGCAATTTTCTGATTTCTGTAAATAAATATAAAACTAAATGTATATTGCAGCACAGGGTGAAGTCCGTATATACATTAACTACGATTTGAGACACACACATGTAAATTTTATATAAAACTATGTAAATGGCGCTCTGTGGCGCGGCAGGATTTTGAACACGGTCCTGAGCCGGCGCGGACAGACGCCGAAAGGCGCCGCCGGTGTGTGTTCTCTCATAGAGAATAATGTGTTCGAATTTAAAAGACGTGGCGCTGCGCGGCGCGCCGCCAAGCTGCGCGTCCGGTGTGCGACCCCCTTTAGTCCTGCTTCAGCCATTGTCATGCCATGGACAATGACATGGTCAATGACTGCTGCTCGCATCTCGTCCGTAATGATGGTGCGAGGTTGTCTTGCTCTCCCTCCTGGACCTTCTCCTCTCCCTTGTTGGCCTCCTCTTCCTCGTTGGCCTGCTCCTCTTCCTCCTCTGATTTGAACTCCTCTTCCTCGTTGGCCTGCTCCTCTTCTTCCATGGCCAGCTCTTCTCCCTCCTCTGACTCAAATTCCGCTTCCCCTGACTCTGCCTTCATCCATTGTGTTTGTTTGGAATCTTCAGCAAACTGTGCACTCTGAACTTGCTTTTATACATGTGGTCACAGCATTAGCAACAAGTGTCTTCAATTTTGAGTCGTTGTGTGTAATGAATGACGCCAGGTGTGTTCATTGTGTTCAAATATTGCTGACTGTGGCAAGCATTTTGCATCACACGAGCTTTCATTTGAGAATATGAGCAGAGTTCTTTTGCAACTTGTGTTTTAGCAAGGAAAATGTGTTAAGATTTATGAGAACGGAGGATTGTGTTTTGTGAATTGTGTCTTTATGTGAAATGTGTTTATGATATTGGAAAATTATGGCTAGATTTAGTAAATGTGTTTAGACAACTGGTCATTTGGTTTAGAGGATTGGCTTTTGTGTTTTAGCATTTGAGAAAAACTGTAATAAGTGCTGTATAAGTATTAATTGTTAGTTCATGTGAAGTGTTACCAAATTATGTAACATTTGGAATTGAATACTGTAAACATGATTGGTTTTAGCTCACAAACTTCACAACATTCATTTATAGAGTCTGTATTAAGGCTTTTTGTGAGTGCCGTTAACATTTGTAAATCTCCTTCTGAATTATGTTGTTAGTGTCATTTTATTTAGGGCCCCTTATAAATCAGACATCTTTAATTTCTAGTAGTATTATGGCTAATACATCCGAACTTGTGTTTTACAGGTCGATAAAAATGCAGAACTCGCTGCCAAATGGAAATACTGTGCACTGAGTCAGGAGAAGCTGAAGCGGCCTATAGTCGCCTGTGAGCTGGGAAGGTACCGATTCATTTATCTTCATGTTTTACTTGTGTTTGTGCTTAAAGGGATACTTCACCGATTAGCATTAAGCTTTGTATCAGTAGAAACCCGGTAGTATTATGGAATGACCGTGCTTCCCTCCCTCATGTCCCCCTGAGACAAGAGATTTCTGGACTGTGTGTCTGGAAAAAAACCTCAGATGATGCAAAAATCGTCATTTAGCTCATCAGAGGCTTTTCTGTCCAGAGGCGAGAGACTACAGCCAATAGGAGGAGCTCGTCCCGCATGTCTTCAACCCGCCCATAGGGGGATCTCACCATAAAACACTGTCTTTTCAGTTTCGAGTCCGCTAGTAGCCTAGCTGTATCATTTCTCCCGATACTGCCCTCTGTAACCGGCAGGCGTGGCTTGGGAGTGTCCTCGTAGGGCAGCGAAACAAGTGCATTCTGGGAGTTGTTGTCTTTCATCCAAATGAGCCAAAAACACATTTTCTGGCTTTTCTCAGTCTAGAAGGCACCAATTTACTCAAATAATTTCATATTTCTACTACATAAATGACCCAATTTAAATACACATTCATCTTTCCAGCGGTGAAATATCCCTTTATGTACAGCCAGTTAAAGCAGTTGTTTTTCTAGTTTTAAGGTTTTTGACATCATGTGTCCTGGTAAAAAGACTCACTGTGCCAGTTCGATGTTCATATGTCAGAGCTGCCAACTCTCACACATTCACCGTGAGACACACGCAATTGACACTTTTCACACGCTCTCACGCCACACATCCATTTTCTCACGCACAGAAAAATCGCGAAGCAAAGAGGAGACGGAGACCGTCAGACACTCAGCTCTCAGATTCTGTCCATTTCATTACGAAATTCAAACAATAAACACCATTTTGGCACTTGTAAATGTGACGTGACAGATCCCTAGCGGCACGTGAACCGATCATCTCTTCTAACTAATAGTAAATACGAATGAACAATGTTGAAAGAAACAGTTCAACTTACCGAAATGTATATTCATCATACATAATATCGACCAATAAATCAAACAAAGAGGTCAATAAAACAGCTGGAGAACAATTATGTCACATAACATTTACCTCAGGAAAGCCATTTAATGACCATAATATAGGCTATAGCACGTTAGTTGGCTGGAAAAAAGAGCTATAGAGAGTATTTTGCTAAATATGTGTACCATATTACATATTTATTATATTTGAACGTATATCATTAAATAAAGTTGTTAAAAAAACCGCATTATATTTAATTGAAGTTATTTTTAACCTTAAATAATACTGCCAGCTGATAGGGCTCTCTGTATGTTTACAGCATTAGGTGAGTTGTTACATCTTGTGTACCTAATATTTATCCAAATGAGTCAATATTAAATCAAATCACAATAATTTAATTTAATTTAAATAATAAAAAAGCCATAAATTGTACCATGTAAACATTGTAACATGTTGTCACTAAACCTAATAAAATTCAGTTTAGTTACTAAAATTTTTGTGACAATCACAATACACTTATTGTGATGCAATTATTGTTATTTTTTACATCCATCCCCCCGCCCCCATAAATCGAACTCCAAGCTAAACTCAAAAGTTGGCAGCTATGTATGTACAAGTAATACGCAGGATAAATGCAGATCAGAATCATCATCCGATGGGCATTACCGCAAATTAAAACCCTCCAGGCTGATACAAGACCTCTGCTTAATGTCATGATTACCTTTGTTGGGATTTATTTGGACCGCTAATGACATTCTACCTTACATAACCTCTGTTATAAAGATTGGCCATCATTCTTGCATACAAACCAGCCATTGTTTAAATGTGGTATCTGAAATAAGATCTGAGTAACCACAGGTCAAGCCATGGATGGATCCTCACGAAAAAGCCCCACAGGTTTCAATAGGATTTGAATTTTTATTTTGAATAAGCGTCTTTCAGCAACCAATACGATTTTACCATATTTAAATCCATTCTCTGCAGAATTTCATTTATGACGCCTAAATCTGTGTGAAATTATGGTATTTTTTTTTTTACTCCCTTTTTAGTATGCACTTACCGTACAGGCCAAAAGTTTGGACACATTACTATTTTTAATGTTTTTGAAAGAAGTTTCTTCTGCTCATCAAGCCTGCATTTATTTGATCAAAAATACAGAAAATAAAATGTAATATTGTGATATATTATTACAATTGAAAAGAATTGGTTTTCAATTTATTATACTTTAAATTATCATTTATTTCTGTGATGCAAAGCTGAATTTTCAGGATCATTATTACTCCAGTATTCAGTGTCACATGTGACATCCAGTCTATCACATGATCCTTTAGAAATCATTCTAATATTCTGATTTATTATGAGTGTTGGACACAGTTCTGCTGCCTAATATATTTGATGAATAAAAGGTTCAAAAGAGCTGCATTTATTCAAAATAAAAAAATATTTTCTAATAATATAAATCTTCTTTACGATCACTTTTTATCAGTTTAACACATCCTTGCTGAATAAAAGTATTTATTTATTTATTTTTTAAAAGAAAGAAAAAAATTACTGACCCCAAATTACTGACCAGAAGTTTATATTGTTGTTACAAAAGATTTTTATTTTTAAAACATTTGCTTCTTTTTTTATTTTTATTCATCAAAGTATCCTAAAAAAGTATCACAGGTTATGAAAAAATATTAAGCAGCAGAACTGTTTCCAACTTTGATAATGAATCATCATATTAGAATGATTTCTAAAGGATCATGTGATGGACTGGATGTCACATGTGACACTGAAGACTGGAGTAATAATGATCCTGAAAATTCAGCTTTGCATCACAGAAATAAATGATAATTTAAAGTATAATAGATTGAAAACCAATTATTTTAAATTGTAATAATATATCACAATATTGGAAAAAAAAATCTGTATTTTTTTATCAAATAAATGCAGGCTTGATGAGCAGACGAAACTTCTTTCAAAAACAAAAAAAATAGTAATGTGTCCAAACTTTTGGCCTGTACTGTATAATAGTTCTGCCAAAACACTGTTACTTACTATAGTGTTAATATATAGTAAAGCAATTTTAAGTACAGTATTTTTTCTCCCTCCAGACTGTATAATAAAGATGCGATCATTGAGTACTTGCTGGATAAATCAGCGGAGAGGCCGAACACTGAGGTTGTGACGCACATTCGTGGCATCAAGGTTGGTACACACTGACAAATGATTAATGACAGGCTGTGAAAATAAGCTTTTCATCGGGCGATGTGCCTCCACACGTGTGTTTCAGTGTTATTATAGCATCATTGATGATGAGTTTCTTTTTTAAAAACACTTTGCATAAGCTGAATAAGGTTAACATTAGTTAACTAACATGAACTTATAAAGAGTACGATATTTTTACAGCATTTATTAACCTTTGTTAATGTTAGTAAAAAAAAAAATCATATTCATGTTAGTTCACAGTGCATTTAGCGAATGTTAACAGATAGGCCTAACTTTTGATCTTAAAAAATTAAGATTAACATTAGCTAAGATTTATAAATGCTGTAGAAGTATTTTTCATTGTTACTGGTTTTATACATTATATTTTCTATTTTAATTTTGGTCACACTTTAGATTAGGGTCCAATTCTCACTATTAACTAACTATGACTTTTGCTTCAGGACAGAAAACTCAAAACCGCCTTTTGTTGGTCAGGCAACATACAATAATATGTATCATTTTCAGCAGTATTTTAAGTAATTTCGAAGGTTTTCTTGCTAAATGACACCAAAATTGTGCATTTACACCACTGCACGTGCAGGGTGTGGGGAGCTTTTTAAAGGGGTGGTTGATTATGATTGGACTTTTCCAACTTTAGTTAGTGTGTAATGTTGCTGTTTGAGCATAAACAACATCTGCAAAGTTACAAAGTTCAAAGCAAAGGGAGATATTTGCTTTTAGAGAAATCGCTAAGGACTACAACAAACGGCTGGTAGAGACTACACCACATTCCTCCCGGGTTAGTGACATCATAAACCCTGCCCCCGGGAACGCAGATTATCATGACATAATATGCTAATCAATGACTAGAAGATAGTTAACTCCACATCAGCTGCATAAATTCATCAACTAACCATTCAGAAACGTCCTGTTGCTTTCTACATGTTGTCACTTCTTCTTGAGTCTCTCCATCATTGTCTGACTCCGGTTTGAACGTAAAAGGCTAAAAGTTTTGAAATTTTCAGTGCATGTCTGTGTGAGGTAAAAGGACACAAGCTGTTGAAGCTCCGCCCCCTGTGCCAGGAGCAGCAGCTCATTTGCATTTAAAGGGACAGACACAAAAATGGTTGTTTCTTTTTGCTCACCCTCAAAAAATGACAATCTTAACATGCTATATAAAAATATCTGTGGGGTATTTTGAGCTAAAACTTCACATACACACTCTGGGGACATCAAAGACTTATTTTACATCTTGTGAAAAGGGCATTTTACCACCCCTTTAACCCCTTAAACACTGAGGCCATTTTTGGAGTTTTTTGTCTGAGTGACACACAAAAAAGTAAAGACTCATAACTTCAAAACTATAGAGAGGAGAGTCAAAAGGTAGATATCATTTGTTAGGAAACTTTTTATATTTTTAGAAAATATAAATTTTTATTACTTTTGGACAATCTAATGCTGAGAAAATGCTGATAAAAGACAAAAATATTAATATTATTTTTTAATAATTTAGATATCTTTCTTATTTGAAATGCAATAATTCAGGAAGGAAATACGGTGGCAAAATAATTCTTTTTTTGTGATGTTCCCCTATGTGTGGTCTGCGTCTGGATCGTTATTTTATGATGATAGCATAAAGTAATCCAAAGTTACAGCACTTGGAACAAAGGGAGCCTTTTTGTTAAGTCCTCACACATTTGGAAGGCAATAAAAAAAATGAGTTTTCTTAGTGACATACACAAAACTAAAGACTCATAACTTCAAAACTATAGCAAGGAGATTCTAAAGGTAGGTATCGTTTGAAAGAACACTTTTCAAATTTTTTGAAAATATACATTACATTACATTTGGACATTCTCCTGCCGAGAAACTGCTGATAAAAGACAAAAAATATATATAATTTTTATTATGATAATGCATATCTTTCTTATTTGACATGGAATAACTCAGGAAGGAAATAAGGTAGAAGGAAAATTCTTTTTTGGGGAAGTCCCTCTACATATGAGCTGCATCTCGATAAAATTTTGTGGTGATTGGATAAAGCAATCAAAAGTTATAGCATTTGGAACCAAGATAGCCTTTTTGTTGAGACCTTGACGCCCCCTCATGGGCATTTTTAAAATTGTTTCACCATGAAGAAAATCTTGTCATAAAAGCAATAGATTAAGTACATTTTGGGCTCATTTGAATTGTATTAATATGCTGTAAAAAATTAAGTGCAATTTTCAATGATTTTTGAATGTTTCATGAGATGTATGATGTTTTTGACACATTGCAGTACATAGTACAAAAAACTATTTTATAGATTATGAAAAAAAATATTCTATTTATCAACAAATAACTCAGCAGTACTTAGGAGTTTTTCGAATTGGCTACATTCACTGTAAAGTTCAGACTCTAAGCTTTCAAATGACACCAATTTTGTTTGAATCAAGGCAATATTTTGGAAAAATATGATAATTAATATTTTCGCAGCTAGGTGGCGTCTGTGGGGCGTCTGCGGGCGGTACACTACGGTTGAGAGAGACTAGTCAGCACTCGTTCAGAGTTGATCGAAGTGGTTGGATGCATTAAAAAGCTGAGATTCTAAGCTTTAATATGATACATATTTTGTGTTATTCCACGTTTGAAATCGAGCACGGATGGTTCCGGGAAAACTGGAAAACACTTTGCACCCCGGGAGGATGAGAGACTTGTTTTTTAGCCAAGTATGCATCACTTCGTGAGGAATATCTCGTGATCAAAGCAATGGATTATGTTGTGTTTGGGCTCTTTGTAATCGTGAGAATCTGCTGTCAATAAAGATGTGTGATTTTTCACAATCCATGCATGTTTCATTGAGTTATGAGCTGAAACGTCACATCAAAACAACATCGCATCACTGCTATTGCTACTTCATAGATCCGCCTGTGGAATTTTTTGTGTTAGAACGCCATAAGGAATATATTTAGATCTGAGTGATGGATTATGGCGAGTTTGGGCTCTTTTTAATCTTAACAATCTGCTGTAAATAATGATGTGCCGTTTTCCACAATTGATGCATGCTTCATTGAGTTATGAGTTAAAACGCGACAAGTGCTACATCTATAATAAACGATCTATGCGCGCCGGTGGTGGTTCGTGTGTTACAACTCCCACGAGGAATATCTTTAGATCTGAGTGATGGATTTTGCTGAGTTTGGGCTCTTTTTAATCGTGAGAGTCTGCTGAAAATAATGATGTGCATTTTTCTACGATCTGTGCATGCTTTGTGAAGTTATAAGTGAAAACCAAACGCGAGTGCTTCATGAGTATATACTAGGATAGGCGCGTCTGAGGTATTTTTTGTTTTAGAACGCCATGAGGAAATATCTTTAGATCTGATTGATGGAATATATTAAGTTTGGGCTCTTTGTAATCGTGAGCTCCTGCTGTAAATAACGATGTATAATTTTTCATGATCGGCGAATGTTTCATGAAGATACGAGTAAAAAGGCCAAGTCTAAGCTACCTTGCTAGGCTACGTGAATCAGTGGATTTTTTGTGGTTTAGAACTCCATGAGGAATATCTTTAGTTCTGAGTGATGGATTATGTTGAGTTTGGACTCTTTTTAATTGTAAGCATCTGCTGTAAATAATGATGTGTCATTTTCCACAATTGGAGCATGTTTCATGAAGTTACAAGCGGAAATGTGTCTAAAATGCAGCATCCATATATGGTTTACACATGGGTCTCTTAAGGGGTTATTTTACAAAAACCTTGCTCAAGTTTATTAAAAACCCTGGAACAATTATGCTTGTTGTATTCTACTCATTGAGACCTTTCAAATGACATATGACACAGGACTATCTGAGCTGTATGATGTTTTTGACATATTGCAGTATGTGGTACAAAAAAGTAGTTTATAAATTATGAAAACATTTTTTTTCTATTTATCAGCAAATAACTCAGCACTACATTGGAGTTTATCAAATTGGCTACATTCATTGTAAATTTCAGACTCTAAGCTTTCAAATGACATCTATTTTAAGTTGATCCAGGTAATATTTTTGAAAAAAAATTATGATTATTAATTTTGCAGCTAGGTGGCGCCTGCGGCGGGTACACTCGTATTTAGTGGAATAACTCTGCAATCATTAGAAGTTGATCGAAGTAATTAGATGCATTAAAAAGCTGAGATTCTAAGCTTTAAAATGATACCTATTTTGTGTTGTTCCATTCAGTGGTTGCTTAGTAATTTGATTATGAATATTTTTCATGGGGTGGCGTCCCGCCGGCGGGACGCTTAGGGTTTAAGGGGTTAATATACAGTAGGCAGGGCAAAATCAGGTGGAAATCCCCTATTAGAGATTCACAGGTCGATTTATAATAACCCTGGTGTGTTTCACAGGACGTGAAGGAGCTGAATCTCACTGATAACTCCGCGTGGGAAGGTGAGAGGAGGAACATTAAAGGGGACTGTTATGAAGACATGAACCTCGCCATGTTCATCTGTCCTGTGGTGGGACTGGAAATGAATGGAAAACACAAGTAAGGCCACATCCGTTCAGCTCAGTGGCTGCTGTCGACTTCAACCAAAATGCAACTGAATCTTCTTTTGATAGCAGCGATCATATTTCAGGGCTCGACATTAAGCCTTGTCCCGTGCTTGTCTTTCGGACAAGTAAATCGGTCATTCGCTTGTCCAAGTAAAGGCGTTAATGTTGAACCCGGGTGTATACTATGCATGTATGATCATCACCTGTTTTTTTTTTTTAAACAATCAATACTGAAAATACTTGCTTTTAATGGGCGATACCAATTGGCTGATACATCGGTGCACTCCTATTAAATATTATAAAATGTTATTGCATAAATAGTAAATACACTAAAACTTTACAATATGTTAATATTAGTTAATGCATTAGGTATCATGAAATAACACAGAACAATTTTTACAGCATTTATTAATCTAAAATAATATTAGTTTAAAATATACCAGTATCCGTTGTTTAATTCATGTTCATTTAATAGTGCATTAACCAGTGTTAATTTACACAACTGTTAAAAATGTATTGGTATATGTTATTTAGAAGGTTATTAAATAAATTCAGTACAAGTATTGTTTATCGTTAGATCATGACACCTGACATATAAACTAATGTTAACAAATTTAACCTTATTGTAAAGTGTTACTGAAAATATCAAAGCGAATGTCATCTAAAACTAATGCGGCTAGAGCTTTTCTCAGAACGAATGCTTTATATTTATTAGTTAACTACATTTAATTAACATGAACTGTGAACAACAGCATTTATTGATAGTTGATGTTCATTTCAGCATTTGCTAACTCATTATTAAAATCAAAAGTTGTATCTGTTTACATAATGCACTGTGAGCTAACATGAACAAAAAAATAATAAATGCTGTAAAAAAAAAATAGATTTCTCATTGTGAGATAATGTTAACTGATGTTAAAATATAATTTTATTGACTACTGAAATATTGGTATAATGACAATATTGTTATAATGACCCTGTTTCTAGCTATATGTGATTTAATATTATATTAATATTAATGTGATTAATATTTAATAACTAATGTGATTTCTACTGTTACTGTGATATTACCGGTACTTACACCATGATAGAAGATTTTGGTCATACTTTCGACACCATTTTGTGCTGTTTCTTAAAAAGAAAGATTACTCGGTTTGATATTTTTCTTGGTATTGATGTATCTAATAACATTCATGCATTTTAAAGTGGGACATTTTAAAATGTGACTAAAGTGCAACACAAAACACACAAAAAAAACTAACAATAACTATAGATGCTGCTTTAAATTTGAAGGAACTGTTTACTAAATGGAAAATGTGTGCATGTTCAGCCTCTTAACTCGCATATCAAACAAGATCTTGACATTTTCCTGTTTTCTTGGCTCTTGTGGTTTCATCGCAGTGTGTTTCTTTCTTTGAGGTTTTTTTACCTGCAAACCTGTGGGTGTGTTTTCTCGGAACGAGCTGTCAAAGAAGTCAAGACAGAGATTTGCCACAAGGTGAGTGAAAAGCAATGCTATAATTTTCTTAAGTCTTTCGCAGTCCGTTTTAACTTTCGTCTGACAAATGCTCACAATGACAAATACAGAAAAGTAAGTCTAGAATAGTCTTCTTAGCCTTCCTAAAATGATGGTGGTCATACTTTAGACTAGGGTCCAATTCTCACTATTAACTATGACTTTTGCCTCAATAAACTCATTACTGCTTATTAATAGTTAGTAAGGTAGTTGTTAAGTTCAGGTATTTAGTTGGATTAAGGGATGTAGAATATGGTCATGCAGAATAAGGCATTAATATATGCTTTATAAGTACTAATGAACAGCCAATATTATAGTTATATGCATGCTGATAAGCAACTAGTTAATAGTTAGACTGGGTAAACCAGCCGATTTGATTTCGCCCTGCAGCTCATACTGGAAACCTGTACTTTCTTCTATGCTTCTTTCGTTACAAATTTGCGGGGACCAATCACAAACTGGCTTATCCACCTGGCGCAGGTTTAATCCAATCCAATTCCTTTTAACCTCTCGACAATGCTCAATGGGTTCTTTAGTTTAGCAAACAAATCGCTCGAGTGGGTTTAAATACCACTCACTTTCATGCTTTCGTTTTGTTCACAACCTGCAAAAATCGCTCGATGCCATTTGCTGCTTCTGCAAACCGCTGATCAATACTGAAAACCAACATGTTTGATGACACGTTTCCTGCCTGGAGTTTTCGCTGCAAAGTATGTCATCTGGATCGTTGGTCTGATTGGTTGAAGGACTATCCAATTGCGTACAAAGTCATTTGAACTATGCCCGTTGATCACGCCTCTTCTGCAGTAGAAAATACTGATAGCCAGGCTAGTTAATAGTGAGAGTTGGACCCTAAACTAAAGTCTTATCAAAATTATTTATATAATTCACTTGCCAGCATGTATAATTTGTCAAGTCATGGATGTTTGCAGCACAAATCTGACTTTTTCGTTTTATTTAATCTATGGCTTGTTAGATCTAGAATTCTGAAGTGAAATAAAGTAGTGCTGTGACATTACATTTATTTGAATGAATTCAAATGAATTAACAAGAGAGAAAGAAATACATTAATAGTGAAGATGTGAGTTTAATTACAAAAACAGCAAAGTTATATCACCATGTCACTGAGAAAGATAATGCAGCTTTTAGTAGCAAAGCTGTTTTATTCACAAAAATCATGGGGTAGAGGTTGAAAACCTGAGTGTTTCTGTGTGCGCAATTTCTTACCTATATTTTTGGAATATGGCTAAGAACGGATGCTAAAAAATCTGATCTCGTTCGCAACAATTTCGATCTGTGTCGGATGTGAGAAAAAAAATCCGCTTTTTTTGTGCCAGTGTAAATGAAGCCTTAGACAATAAATGACCAGTGACATATCATTCATTTCTTTACTCATGGAAATTGTGCTTATTTTTTTTGTTAAATGTCAGAGCTGATGGTTTTACAGTAGATCTGAAATGTCTTGCCATTCAGTTTTTAAAAAAAAAAAGAAAGAAAAGTTTTTCAGAATGATTTTTCTTGGTCAAAGTCCAACATGTTTTTTTTTTTTTTTTGTATGTGTCTGTAGAATTTTCCATAGAGGCATTGGCTATTTATTTACTATTAAATGCAGCCTTTGTGAACATAAGAGGTTATTATTATTATTATTATTATTATCAATTTTGAAAAACAGCTGCTCCACTTAATAATTTTGAGTAAACTGTTTTAACTGTGTAAACCGTTTTTGGTTACTCTTTATTTTAAGGTGTCATTGTTACAGTGTAATTATAGATTTAAGTACTGAGTAATATTAAGCAACTACATGTACTTACTATAGGGTTAGGGTAGGATTAGGATTTGGTTGAGGGTTAATTGCATGTAATTATGCATAAATTACTGTTATTACTATGTAAGTACATGTAACATGTAATAAGGACACTGTAAAATAAAGTGTTACCCCGTTTTTTTTTTTCAGGATTTGTTGTTAAATAGACCCTAAACCCCAGTTTTTGTGTGTGCATGATTTAAGCTTAATTTTATTCCTAATTAGAAATGTATGTAAATAGAACATTTAATTTACCAACAAAGATATTTTTTTGTATTTCTGTCTAGGAGTGATTTATAGGGGACTTTTACTGTATTTTTAATATAGCATGCGCTCAATTGCTTTATGGCGTAAATACATTAGTTTTATAACTGTGCCACACTTTCATCCACTCATCCAGTGCCAGCTGTGGACATGGATAATGATTTATTATCATAGGTGAAGATAAACTCTGTAGTTAAGCTGTCAGCAGCTCTGGCTATGTGCTTCTGTGTGCAGGTGATTTGTCATCTCGTAATGTGTACACTTTCTATTGTGTGTGTGTTTGCATGTTTGCGGTCGGGATTGGACGGAGTTGGACCGTGGTTAATGAGTGCGACTTGTCTTTCGCTCTCAGTAGTGAATCATTAACCTCACAGTCCCCTGCCTCAGTCTAATTGTTTTCAGGCTCAGCTATCTGACGTTTCTCTGTGGCATTTGTCTCAATTAATCCAAGCATAATGGCGGAAATGGGGGGGGGGGGGAACTGCATCCTGAAGTCCATCTCTTCTCCAAGCCTGCAGACTGGAGCGTGCCTGTTGTGCTGTGCTTGGACAAACATTCACCAACATTTGAATATAGAATATAAACCCCTAATGGTTATCCATTTCCAAGCAAATTTTAACTATTCTTGGTGCTGTTAATCATAACCTGTGGTTATGTATTGTGTTACATGCATCTAGCTTTTGAGTTGACATTTTTCATTCTGTGTTTAACATCTGACCAGAAATCAGCAGAAATCACCCTGTAAAGTATCAGCTAGGGCTGCTTTTGCTAAATATGAACAAAGAAGCCTGTGAAAATAGATTTGCAGTGTTAATCCATTTGATCTTTTTTTTAAAAAATGCACAGAAATGTAACCTTTCATTGAAGTAAAACAATTGAAAATGGGGGTAATATCTCATTTTGAATGAGATATAATGAATGGCACCCTTTTATTCATTACTTTTTGCAACCTCCTTTTGCTAAGATAACAGATGAGAGGCCATTCCTCCATATAGAATCTCTCCAGATCCTTCAAATTCCCAAGTCCTTGTTGATATACTTTCCTCTTCAGTTTGCTCGGGTTCAGGTCAGGGGATTGGGATAGCCATGGCAGAACCTTAAAGGTGATCTAAGTAACTTTTTTACCTTAACTGAACAGCTTCGGAGTCATTGGAATGGTTATATTACTTATTTCGGGTTGAATGGTGGTCGTTTCGCACCCCCCTGGTGCCCGTGAGCGGAAAATACGCACTTGCAACTTTGAGCCGGCGGGCCGCCGGCCGCCGCGTCAGGAAGTATCGCGTGATATCAGGTCTCGCGATGTAAACAATTGCTTTACGGCCAAAAGAAATCTGCTAAAATGCTGTCATTATTGCGCTCCCTCACGCTGTCCGAACCCGAATGAAGAAGACGTTTTAAAGAATGTCCCATCTGCTTTGATGTCGTTGATCTACTAGCCTCTGGTGTCTAAGAATCGCCTACGAGTTTTTACTACAGTGTTGTCAAATATCTATTCCGAAGCTGTCGGGGGAGCTCTAGAGAGAAACCTGTGTGCAAAAAGCGAGAATACAGCAAAGAAATCCCGAAACTACTGAGCCCTGCTTTAATTTTTTTTTAGTTTAGGTTGACCAAGTGACCAATTTTTTTATTAATTTTGTGGTTTGTTTTGGATCATCGTCCTGATGGAAGATCCAACCACGGCCCATTATTTCTATTTCTATTTCAATCCATGATGCCATGTATCTGAACAAGATGTCCAGGATCTCTGGCGGGACAATTGGCCCACAATTTCACCAATTTCTTCCATGTAGATTCAGCGTTAGGGATGCACCGATACCATTTTTTCAGACCCGATCCGATGCCAGCACAGTTCTTTTTTTAATTAAGTAGAATTTCTATAACTCTGTGTGTTGAACTGATAATCACTCTTTTGTGTGTTAAAAACAATCTACTTAATACTGACAGCTTCATTAAAAAGAAAAACAACAAATCATAAAAATATATGATCATAATCTATGTCAAAAATGCTATTATAAACTAGATTATTTAAAATTTACTAAAAATCACGAGTGCTCAATCATTTTATAAAATCTGAACATTTAGTGAAAAAAACATTATTTAGTGGGGAACAAATAAGTATAGCACTAAATCTGGTAAAATGTTACACATTGTTCTTTGTATTGTTGTAAAATGCATTCATGAAAAACAAGATAAAAAAAACATCAAAAAGATTAAAAAACATTTGGGCTATATATACTATAAAATTAAGATTTTTTTTAAATGTATAGCACAGCTGTTTAATGAGGCAGCAACATATGATAGGACAGAACAAGACAGGCTATTAATATTCTTCCATTGCGCAAAAGTATTATGATACTCTCTACTCCAGTGTTGTTGTGAACAGACACCTGATAGAAAGTAACATGATTAAGGTCATTTTATGCGAAACCATAGACCTTTATCTACAGATCAAGTGCAATAATAGTAACATTGAATCATCTTGGAGAAAGTTTCATCGTGTTGACTGTCGTGACCGAGCTGTTTGATGCTGAATGGAGAATGACCGACAGCCGCAGCTGAGGGAAGAGTTTACGTGAACTTGAATTTAACGTCTTAAATATAAATTTCTACCTCACATTATACTATAGAATGGCTTCAGAACACTTATAATATTGTGCACGAAAACTTTACGATGCTTTATTATGTTTGTGTGCCTTTTGTGGGGCTTAACAATAACACAGAATAGTATACGCACAAAATCGGATTTGGATCGGCCTCGTCTGACCGATACCCAATCCGGCAAAGAATGGCAGTATCGGAGCCAATACCGATACTGAGTGGCGGATCGGTGCGTCCCTAAGCGTTATATAATGTTAACTGTTGTAATGCAGTACTTTTTTAACTCTTTGCCGAGCATTAAGGTCCCATTGCATGGATTATTTTATTATTTTAGAATGTTTCCTGGGGTGCCCTTATAATGTTAGTATGTTTTTTAAATCAAAAGTTGTTATAATTTAGAAATAAAAGGCATATTTCCTAGCTTTTGAAGGGGCGTGTCTGCTGTGAGACTTCAGTGTAAACGCCCACTGCTGTGATTGGCTGACATGCTTGCATATGAAATAGCTAGCATTACATGTGGAACTCTCTCAAAAACTTTTACTATTACAGCTATTATACGTTTTTACTATTACAGCTATCGGGATTAATGAATCGTGAGAAGTTTAAGTATTTAGATCTATTCCCATCACATAAAGGGTTGCAGTGATGAGCATTGAGCAGATGACAGCCTGTTGATCGCGTGAATGAAGATCTTATCATTGCAATGCAGTTTCTGCACTCACTAATGATTTCACCAATGCAAACATGAGGTAAGTACAGTAAGAGCTTCGTTGTGCAGCGTAACGGCGTCGTTGATTTCATAACGAGTTTTGGCAAGTGTCCAGATAAACTCGCGCTGTGTGATTGACAGCTTGGGCGATTGGAAAGGGATTGTTCTTTGATCCCTTTCTGTATATATTTTAATCACAGTTTAAGTAAGATTATTTTCATCCTACTAAGAGAAACGATGTGAAGTTGATCGTTTAGTCACTGGCTTGATTTACTGATGCATAAACAGTATTGAACGATTTTGAGAGAAAGATTATCTGTCTGAACTTGAACAATAACACATCAGAAATTCCCATAACCCACTGGTTCTTCAGAGGCTCGGATGAAGGAACTAAAAAAATACTTTTGTGTTCATTTGTACATCCAAACACTGAGCAACTGCCATGCTTCGCTCGTTTGCAAGCCATGATGTCTCTCGAGGAAAAAAAACAATATCACGCTCGCGCTAAAGCCCTGCATTTCAGCGCAAGCCCGACGGGCCCCGACTTTTTTACGCCCCTAGGGCCGGGCTTCGGGCCAATTTTCACGTCATTGTTCACATGCGGGCCGGGCCTCGGGCCTTTTTTGGGTTATCCTTCTTTTTATATTTTTAGACATTAATTTAAAAAAAAATGAGAAGTTGACGTCGACGATAGAAAAACAAACATAGAACAAGCAAACATATAGAAAGTCATAATCATCATAATCTTATAATTACACTGACATATGACTGACATGACAGTCTCACGCACGCACGCACACACACAGAAGGTTTCCCGTCAGCGGAACCAACGATTCACCTCATGTGCAAATAATGGAGAATATTAAGAGAAAAATCGCGAGTGATAGAAGAGAGGACTGGGTTAAAATCTTCCACTGTGGATGCTATTCTTTTTCTCCACGATGCTCTGTAAGAGACAGTTCTAACTTTTCGTTTGATTGGACTTTATTTTCGTTTAACTGTTGGAAACTACTGGAAAAAAGAATGGCCATGTTCTGTGGTGCATTTTTGAGGTAAGATAACCTGCAAGTTTGTTTTTGATTTATTTAATTTAATTTGTTTAGATTGACTATTGCTCATTTCGTTTGTGAGCGCTGTTGCGAGCAGCCTGAGCCTGCCTCAGTATTTCAAAAAATTTTACTCACTGTGGTTTAATAAATAAACATTAAACTAACTGTCTGTGTGATATGCTTGAAGTGTTTTATATCTATGGATTTTATTGTAGCTAAGTAAAGTATTAGCGTTGATTTGAGAGGCTAAATTGATCAAACATGTTTTACTCGCTGTTGGCTCGGCTTGCTTGGTCGTAATTTTTTTTAATTTTTTTTAATTTATTTTTTTATGCTCCAAACATTTGTCTAAATGAACTTAATAAAGAAGAGAAAAGAAAAGAAACATAACTAACAAAACGGACATATTTTAATGGCAGTCTGCCGCTGTGAAAAAAAAAAAAAAAAAAAAAAAAAAAACGGGCTTGGGTCGGACTCGGGCTGATAATTCTGATGAGCTGTCGGGCTAGGGCCTGAGCGTCTCGGGCCAGGGCCGGGCTCGGGCCTAGATTTGAGGCCCGTGCAGGGCTCTGGCTCGCGCAGCTCATTTTCTCATGGGCGGGCCTAATTCTTTTTGCGGGGAAAGAAGAGAAAGGGGAGGTAACCTTTCCCCTTATGACGACACAAAGGGAAGATTTCTAGATTCGCCCATCTGAGCTTTCATTTTCTCAAAAATACCCAGGGCTTGGTTTACACCCATCAAAACGTCTAGCCACTGGGGGACCATAGGCAGGTTGTTGTCGTTAGTTGTCATGTAGCTGCAAAGTTACTTATAGTTAGTAGAATGTCTAAAGTGGACTATCAAAAAAAAATAAAAATAAAAATAGCTAAAGCATTGAAAATTCATCAGGGGAAATAAGAAGTTCATATCAACAGGAAATGTTACAAATCTGCCTGGAAAATAAGTGTGTCTGTATTGTCTTAAAGGTCCATGAAATTAAATTGCATGAAAATTTCACTTTATCAGGTTATTTAACCTTAATATGAGTTTCCCTAGCTTGCCTATGGTCCCCCAGTGCCTAGACGTTTTGATGGGTGTAAACCAAGCCCTGGGTATTTTTGAGAAAATGAAAGTTACTTCTAGTTAGTAGAATGTCTAAAGTGGACTATCGAAATAAAGTGTAACGATTTTCTTTCAGCCATTGTCTATTTTGTGAAGCTCAACAATCTTTTTTCTGCACATCAGAACTATTTTCTTTGGTTTTACTTATTGTGATGGATGATAAGAGAATTTGGCCTTTGTGTTTCCTTATATACTCATGTGAAACAGGAAGTCATGGCTAGATAACATCATGTTCCTAGTCACCCTGATGTGCTAAAAAGTGTGGTTATGAAGAGGAAATAATGTGCCAAGTGGCCAACGTGTATTAGAGACAAACAAACAATACAAGATTTTTGATTTTGATCATATTTACCAAGAGTGTTTGACTAAACGTCTGACAGTGGTCGTGATGTAAATTTTAATGGCTGTATTGTGTTCCTCTGTCAGCATCGCCTAGTTTAAGTAATTTGCATTGGCTCCATGTTGTAACAGAGAATTTACTAAGTTACTAAAGAGGCACATTTATTAAGACCACAGTGGAAATGAAAGTGCTTGATGTGTAGACAGCTGGGTTTTCTTCAGTTGAATGACAGCGCTAAAATATGTGAACAATGTTGAAATCACAATTTCACAATATTTACTTCTTTAGAGATGTGTCAATTTCAAAGGAATTGTATGCCTTTATTCCGCTACAGTTTATCCAATTGAGAAACGGCAGTATTATTATACAGCAGTTAATAAATAAAATAAATTACTAACTACACCACAATTCTCAACACTCACATTACAATCAAGTGTGTTTACAACATTTAAACATCATGAGCTGCACTGCCATGTGACGTGAATATTGTCATGACACATTTACACTCTAAAGCAAAAAATGTTTCGGTTAATCCTTCGTTTCTACCATGCACAATGTGGTGATGGTATTTTGACCTCAAGGGGAACTGACGTTTGCTGTGTTTTGAGGTTTGTGAGCATGCAGAAGTTGAAGAGCCTGTAAACCGTATGAAATTCTCTTTCTTTGTGACTTGTCTCTGTCATTCCTGTGATGCTTTGGTCAGACTCAGTCCTCAGGTATTAAAGTGAGAGTGCTGTTGCTGACTTCCACCTCTGTGGTGAGACGCCATGATGGCTGAATGGGAACAGAAGCTTGCTGGAGAACTTTATGCCTGTGCCACAGTTCCAGACAATCCACAGCCTCTGGGAAGCTTGCGGTCTCAAATTTATTAGCAAACATACTATCTCTTTCGATAATCCACGGTAAATCGCCAGTCCCGAAAATGCAGATATCTCTGATGTATTGTCCTGTTGAAACAAACAGTTTTTTTTTTTATATCCATTCACACGAAATTGCAACCCTATGTCTACCTCAGGAAACTAAAGTCTGTTATTGGGAAGTTAGGTAACACTTTATTTTACATTGTCCTTGTTACATGTACTTATAACAGTATATTATGCATAATTACATGCAACTAACCTTAAATTAAATCCTAATCATTTGTAGTTGCTTAATATTACTCAGTACTTCAATATATAATTACACTGTAACAATGACACCTTAAAATAAAGGGTTACACTTTATTTGGTAACACTTTATTTTACAGTGTCCTTGTTACATATGTTACATGTATTTATCATAGTAATAACAGAAAATTATGCATAATTACATGCAACTAACCCTCAACCAAATCCTAATCCTACCCTAACCCTATAGTAAGTACATTTAGTTAATTAATATTACTCCGTACTTAAATGTATAATTACACTGTAACAATGACACCTTAAAATAAAGTGTAACCGGAAGTTGTCATGTTATGATGCCTGTGCAAAGGACTCGATTGGATCCGCCTGAAATAAATATGGGTGGGAGAAAATTATTCTCCAATGCATCATCATCACCTACAAAAATAAACTTAAGCCTGCATTTAAGCGGTTAAATGCACTTGCATCACCAAATGATTTTATAAAGTTTTTACTTATGTCTTAAGGACAGGACAAAACATCTGTGGCCAGATTTACTAAACGGAGCAAATTAGCATGAGATTGCAATCCCATAAACAGATTGCAGTGGAAAGTTCTGCGGTGGATCTACTGATGATGCACAAATTAAAGATCACAGACACAGCTGCTAATTTCCATTACAACCAACGCAGTCTACCAAGAGCTGTGCAAATAACTTTTAAAAAAGTAGAGGCGGTGATAGTAGTTGCAGGTAACAACATGCACGGCACATAAAAAATAACGTGGATTGGCAAACGATATGTTAAGATAACATCTTCCTCTGGCATTCCATGTAAATAAACACGAGTGGAGAAAAGTCTCTCACACGCTCTTGTTCTCTTGCGGTTTGTCCTCCTATAGCAGCATGTCAAGCGCAAAATGTTTTAAGACATGCTTTTTGTGGCGTTAAATAATGCCAGAAATACCAGCAAATTGACTATTGCAAATTACGTTGCATGATTTATTTAAATGCTCTCCGCCCATTAATTTGACGTATGAAAGGGAAACTACTACAAATGCATATGCAATAAGTTCAGTTGCAAAAACACCTGTCCACACCTTTTCATCAACTTTCTCATTGCATTTCTCTATTAAATCCTGACTTTTTAGATTTTTTTTTTAACGCCAAAGGAGGGTTTGTGCTGGCGCAAGCTGATAGTAAATCTGGAATCAGAATCGGATCTGATCGTGAGGTGCCTAAAGATTCCCACCACTTGATATAAATCCAGTGTTTTAGTCAAGAAGTGTTTGCACCTTTACAGCCCTGGTGTGCTCTTCCTTCTTGGTCCTTCCATTTGATTGCACGAATGTTACCTTCCCATTCGCCGTCTACGCGGCTGCCAGGTGCTTCTAAAAACAAACAAACATAAAGATGAGTTTTATGATTTGGAGATGATATGCTTCTGAACAGTTCTCTGACTCATCAGTATTGCTTCTCATATCTTGCTTGATTTAAAACCACTTGCTGGAACTAACATGCAGTCAACAGCGCTTCTAAAAACCACCCAGTCTTGTGATTATTGACCACACTATCGCATGAGAGCAACACTTAAACTAAATTGAGCTGTGTGATGGCACTATTATTTTATTTTTAGAGCTACTTTATGGCTGAATTAAATTTGTTTCATAACTGATAAATTTCTCAGCATTGACTGTTATTGAACTGAATTGAATCAACGCTGAACTGCTTGAGCTGAATAATAGACACTATTTTCTTTTTAGAGCTGCTTTACAACAGAATTTGTCTCATATTTGATCAAGTTTGCATCATTGATTGTTTATTGCTGTGAAGCTGCTTTTTGAAACGATTGACTTGACCTGATTATTGCATTTTGGCTTACCCTTTATGTGGTTTAGCGTCACCCAGTAATGCTCATCTGGGCTGAAGGTATCTCTAGACCACTCCAGCAAGTCTTTGGCCACTGGGTCGCTGAGGACAAACTCCACAAACGGTCTCGTCAAAGCGTAATAAGCGGTCCCGAAGTAAATGGTCAGATTGTGTGGAGGTGGTCCCTTCTTTGGAGCGTTGGCCCTTGGTGCCACATGGATGCCCTTTACCTCAACATATGGAAACTCTGTCCTGTGCTTCATACTGGGTGGCTGCTTGACTCCCGGCGTCATGTTCCTGTCTTTCCATTCAGATCCTTGGATATACCGGATTAACTCCAGGTTGCTCTGGATGGGGAAGTCCTGGCCACACAAATTTATAACTCTTCTCCATTTTACGGGAGACTTCACCAGGTCTTTCATGCAGTTGATGTCAGCCTGCAGACGGGAGAAGCCAGCATAGGTCACCTTTTCGCTGACGGACGCCAGAAAGACGTTCGGGAAGCACCCAGATAGGATTCTGACGCTTGTCTTGTATTCTTCCAGCGCTTTATCGTCGATGTGAATGCAGTAGACGTTCTGCGGCGCGTAGATGGCTCTCAGTAGCCGCACAAACGTTTCCAGCTCTTTGTGTATGGTGATGATGAAAGCCAAAGGAAAGTCTTCCTCTTCTTTGCTCAGCGGTGCCATGATAAAGTGTAGCTCTGACTGCAGTCGAGGGCAGTTTGAGTCTGGTTTAGGCTCATAGCTGATTCTCTTACAGTCTGTTCGCTGCCATTGAAACCCAGGAGTTGCAGGTGGAAGAATGCCACAGGTCTTGGAGGCAAGCAGAGATTGGCTGTCATTTGTAGGAACAGGTGCATTGGATATGTTGGCTTTCAGGTAGATGGCAGAACATATTAGGACACAGATTCCAAGGCAGAAGAGAAAACTGCACTTGGTGTTCTCAAGCTGGACCATAATAGTCCAACATCTGAAAAGCAGCTATAGACCTCCTAAAACAGAACAGAAGAGCAAAATAATCAGAGAAGCAATTATCAACAAGGGTGGAGATTTCAAATATTAATTGCAATCTATATAATTCCCTTTCCACCTAGAAAAGTAGTTCTAACTCTAAGGTTTAAACATGCAAAAAACTAATAAAATCATCTAATTATGCCTTCAGACAATGACATAAAGGTGGATAACGCACATTAAACTCCCTAGCAGCTTTAGAGTAGATGTGTGTTTGGGCTCTCCTCTAAGCTGTTCATGGGCAGAAGTAATCATCATTAAGTACATGAAGAAACATCTGCAGTATTTTTCGAACAGGGTGTCTTCATTACTCAGGAGCATTTTTATCTCTCATAATGACGCATAGTGATAAAATATCTCAGTGAGAGGACGAACGTCTTCTCCCCCCTGGATATAACTCTCTCGTGTCACTCTTTTCTAAGCACAGAAACCCTCGGGGTTCGTTTTAATAGCGCCCCAGGGAGCTGCGTTCACCACCAGGTCTGGTAAAGGTCCCAGTTGCTGGACACAAAGGAGCTGTGGATATCAGTTTTGTCTTGGTAATGTAAGTTGTTTAATGAACCCGCGGGGGGCTTGTATAGCACGCCGACATGGTCCATTGGCACATTAAAGAATGAAAAGCACACACTGTTCTATCAGCATCATGTAGTGTTTAGAAGTTTAAGATATGGCTATGACTGTCAAAATCAGTTCTAGTTTAAAGCCATCCAGCGGATTGAAAAAAATGGTGTAGTGGGATTTTAAGAACATATTTTCAATGATATGACACAACATTTCTTTAGAAGGTGTGACTGAGTTTCACTTAAGATATATAATGTACACTACAGATCAAAGATTTGGAATAAAACAACTGTTTTCTATTTTAGTCAAATGTAATTTATTCCCGTCCTGCAAAGTTGAATTTTCAGCATCATTACTCCAGTCTTCAGTGTCACATGATCCTTCAGATATCATCGTAATATACTGATATCTTTTGACCGATAGTGAACGTCACAATAAAGTAAGGGTGTTTTGTGATGAACAAGATAACAAATCAAAGATTGGAGATTAAGGGAGGAGGGATGAAGCGACAGACCTTTGTGGTCACACTTAAATCATTTCAAACTATTTTATCAATACATTTTATTATTGAAGGATTAACTAATTGTTCCACACAGAACGCGCATTAAAACTTGCTGCTTCTCATTGTGTAGAGCGTTTCAAATCAGCAAAAACATCAGAATTGCAGGAAGGATGCTGTGGGTTTTTGGCTAATGTTATCACGTGTATTTTTGATAGTTCAAAATTGAGAACACCACTAGTTGATGCTTGTTTGTTTTTTGAAACACACATTTGCACAGATGAACTGATTAATGAATTATAATTTTTTTCTTTTTTTTTTTTCCTGTAATAGTTGCTCAGTATTGTTGAAACAACAATCGAAACATCTAAAGCAAATGTTTATAGTTTCAAAAGTAAGCCATTTTATGATCTCGGAATGATTAAGGCAGTGTTTAGATGAAACATGAACTTGAACTATAAACTCGTACCAAATCTACAGCAAAATGTACTTAGTACTGTATGTATGTTTCAGGCACTTTGAGTTAGTGTTGGTACAATACTGGAATTGCCTAATTCGATACGATACCTTGAAAAATATTGATATTTGTTACCATTTTCAATACCACTGGAAAAACTGAATCTCAATTTTTAAAAATAATTTGGGTAATTTTGTTTCTAATAGCTTACACACCACACAGGGAAGCTTTATTTGAATCGTTGACTTACATTTACCAAAAAAAGACAAGTAAGCAGTCAGTAATAAAATTAGAACAAATAAACAAATAGCAAATGATAGTGCAAATAAATACAATAGAATAAAGAGACAAGATAAGTAAACATGGCTTTACGTTTTTTCAGGGGGGTCTGACCGTATCGTATATTCAGGTAAGAAATACTACAGAAAGTTAAGGAATCAAATGGTTTAGTAGGAAGTTACACAACATTCAATTTATTTTTCAACTATTTACGTTCCAAAACTGACTGTATGTACCTGTATGTACCTGAATGTCCAGCAAGACAGGCATTTTTGATGTGTTTGGCCATTTAAATACAATACTCCACGAAAAATAACTACATTTTGTTCTCTTTAAGGGTGGCTTTATAGGAGTGCCACTTATATAGATCAGTGGCGTGCACGAAACTTGCTTGAATGACAAAAATTATGCGCAATACAAGCACTATTAAACCATAGCGAATGAGACGAACGAGAGCGAGGAGGCTGGTGTGTGTCAATTTGCCATCGGAGAGAAGTGAGAGCGAGAATGCACAGCTGGCATCAGTGTATCGATCGATACTACAGAAAAGGAGTATTGGAACCGTTTCAGATATACATATCCAAATATTTATATTATTGACAACACTACTTTGAAAAGAAAAACACCTGTGCTGTGCTAGATTTTTATCGGTAATGCAATCTCTGCTTTGTATTGAAACATGATTTATGTGATTATTTTTTTTTTTTCTAACTGTTTGAGTAGTTGTTAGATATCAAACAGACTTGTAAAGCACCTGCTAAATTTACAAAGGTAAATGTACAATCAAAGATCAGCAGAATCATATCGATTTCATGCGGTAACAGCGTGCTGATGGAAAGACATTAACACGTTTTCGGTTTGTCGTTTTACTAGTATAACGAGCCTTTAAATGCAGATTAACATTTTAATGTATTTTTATATATCAAATTAAATGCCTGATTTAAAAAAAATAAAATAATTAGATTTATTTGTAGTTACAAGGAAAATAAAACCTCTACACAGTCTCTCTTTAACACGTTTTGTTTTTCTGAAACATGAGCAAGTGTTTTTAGACACAGCCCAATAAATCCATGATTCAGTGACCCTACCTTTTAGCTCAAGCCGTATCCACTCCTGTTAATGGGAAATGTGATTAAGCATTCACAGATGTACTCGGGTACGCCGACTTCCGCATTACCTCTATCTAAAGTGCTCCACCTTGACTAGAACTCCACATCTAAGCAGCTACTGTCAGTGCATCTGCCTTTCTGAGAGGAAATGGCTTCGGGTGTGAGCCGCTGTTGTTATGATGTCGACACCGTCCTCCCACGACTGTGTGTTTTGGCTGCTCGGTAACACTCCCCGTGAGAGGAGGGGAGGAGCATAAGGAGGTGAAAAATGGTTGGTCCAGCTCAAGCCGTAATTTGCACCTCTTTTGGTCTTTAACACTCCCACGTTTCTTGTCTCAGAAGATTGTAACGGTAATGGCAGTTTAACATTAACAATGTCTAACCCGTTCTGTAACCTGTTGTGTTGAGCACAACTGGTTTATCCACATCCAATTTTACGGGGTTTCAGACTTGCCAAGTTGCCCAGTGAACGGCTTTGGGGGATTAGTTGCTAATTGGTTTGATTCATGCATAAAATAAAAATTCTGTCAATATTTTAGTCATTTATTTAACCTTTATTTAACCAGGAGAGAACTTTAAAATCTCTTTTACAGGAGTGTCCTGGTCAAGATAGTTATCTATCTTACACATATTCCCGGTTATCTAAATACACATATAACAATAAAACAATGTAACACTCAATACGATATCATTGAAAGTACAATCTTTGATCTTTGAATGGGAACATGGACTGTCAAGCTTTAAAAAAAAAAAAAGCCATGTAACAATATCCCATACTTCAGCTGTCCCTATGAATTAGCTTTGTGTAAATAAAAGACCAAAATGTACATTATCGTACAAATGTACATAATTTGGAATAATGTGCATTGACTAAATTGACTACGATATGATCAGGAAAAAAGGGAAGTCAACATGAAACTGAAATGGACACCATTTAAAGCATTAGCCAGTTTAGTTTTAAAGCATCACCCAGATTTAGCATTTGTTTTGCAGATTTGTTTCTCTCTCCTTTTTTACCTTCATACTTTTCATCTCCGTTTGCTCTCTCCGCCTCCTGTACTCTTTGTCAGGCACTTGATTTCCAGATAAATATGATTCCAGAAGCATTACCTCCTTGTTTTTTTTCACCTGAGCATAGAGAGAGAAAAGATGTGACCTGTTGTGAGCCCAAGAGCCGACAGGCAGTGTTTGCTGATCAGCGAGAGAGATTAGTGCTTTTGTGTTTGCCAGAACTGCTTGTGTGCAAGACAATGGCTGCTGCTGAATTCCTCACATTATTCATGAGTGTGTGTGTGTGTGTGTGTGTGTGTGTGTGTGTGTGTGTGTGTGTGTGTGTGTGTGTGTGTGTTTGGCTTTCAGTTAACTTAGTCATTGGTGAAACATTTTTTCTGTTTTTCAGGCATAGCAGGTATACCTGCTTTTTGACCAATTTTGTGACTAGAGCTGGGAATGTAATATCAACTTCAATTCTGGAATCAGGAATTGGATTCCTCTTATCGATTCCTTTGTGTGCATTTTAAAACCATTCAAGCGCAAGAGGACACCCACGCTGTTTTCTGTCACATCCAAAACGTGCGCACAGAAAGCCGCCTCTCATACTGAATAGCGCGGGATACTGAACTGAGTTCTCTTACTGTGTGTCCAAGGATCAGCTCTCATCCACTGTAATAAAGTTAAATGCCTTGCCAAAAGAGTTTACTTCTCTTTTGGCAAGGCATTTTAACTTTATTGCAGTGGAAGAGAGCGGAGGATCAGGCTCTATTTAAGTTCTATGCCCTCAGCCCTAGTGCCAAAAACAGCTATTAAGAAGTCAGGATTAATAGGAATTACATGGATATTATTATAGGACAAAACATTTGTTGTTGTGGCGGGTGAATGCGAACACCTATTGCATGCAGAACTAACATTGGGATAAATATTAGCTAGTTTTGAGTTTGTCTTTGGAGTATCTTGAATTAGATTAGACTGTGTCTTGCACAATTTTAATTTGCTCAGCGAGTGATTCTGGCGTCGAGTAATGATGTTCATTAACTATGCCCTTGTATCCGAGCTGCACCAATCACATCGGTGTATCTGATATAGGCGGGTCAGAGGCGAGTTAAACGGATGACGACAGCGCTGCGACGTCAAAGTCATTAGTAAACATTGCAAGATGGCTATGGATGAACACCAGTTGTTTGAAACGGCTTTGGCCGCTACAATGAACGAGTTAGACTTGGCTTTTTATCTAAAAGAGGAACAGAAGACAGCGCTCGAATCGCTCCTTTACAAGAAGGACGTTTTTGCTGTTTTGTCGACCGGATACGGCGAGAGTCTAATCTACCAGTTAGCTCCGCTGGTAGCTAAGCGTATGGGGCTTGTTGTGATTGGTTGTAGTGTTATCCAATTGCGTACAGTGAGATTTTCAAATGCATGCTTGGGGCCCCCGTCGAGTTGGGCGAGTTTCATTACTCAATGCCAGACCATTAATCTTTCGGATTTGGGTCTGGATTTCCAGGCTAGCATTCTCCCATTCTCTCTCTGTAAAGTCTATGCCCAAATCACTCTGCCAGGCCCTTCGAATACCATCTAAATTTGGTGGATCTATAGAGGATATAATAGAGTATGTACATGAAATAAGCCCCTTGCTGTTTGGTTTTAAATCAAGCAACGTTTCAGTGGGCAAGGAAGGGAGTAGCCCTGGAATGGAGTTTAATCCTTTCTTTATAAAGCTTCTGATTTACAAAAAAAAAAAAAATGGGATCTTGGCAAAGCAAAACGACATTCAAGATCTTAAAAAGAGCTAGTGTTATTAAAAATAATAAACCTTTCAAAAGCCTGATCCCATTCTCTTCCCAAACACGGAATGTAGAATCAACATAGGATGGAGGAAATAAGCAGTAGGGCCCGAAAAAAAGACTGAATGCATGCCAAAATGCTTCCTAAACTGAGACACATTTTTTATAGTGTGTGGAACTACTGGATTTTGAGATCTTATATATGTGTTTGTTTCCTATCAAAGGGAGTGAAGTGCAAACTAATAATCGAATAATCGAAATTTACTACATGTTTGTTCTCCTTGCACTCACAGTTGGAGTGCTTTGTGGGTCTAGGTCAGTCACCCAGTATATCATGTGCTGAACATTACTTGCACAATAATAACATAAGAAATTAGGAAATGACATCCGCCATCATATTTTGAAAGATATTGATCAGAAAAGGCCATTCTGATACAAGAGGTTTTATTATCCCACAGAAAGGAAGAAATTAAATTGTTTAATTTAGTAAAGAAACTCTTTCTTAAAGTAGGAATATTTGAAAAATAAGTACAGTAAGCATGGCAAAACTGACATTTTAACTAGATTAACACGGTAAAGACAAAGGTAAACTGGACCACTTCATTAAATCATATTTACAACGACCTAAGAGCGGGCAAAAGTTAGCTTTGAACAAATCAGTAAATGATCATGTTTCTTGTATACCCAAGTACTTAAAACCCTCATGTACCACTCTAACGGGATAGAGGAATAATCTATGTGGAGAGACGGACTGGGAATAAATCACTTTTATGCATGTTGAGCTTATAGCTTGAGAATTCCAAGATAATATGGGCTATATGAATCTGCATTAGAGACATATAGCAAAATATAATTTGTATATAATGAAATTTAATGCTCAATCCCATTCCGAGTAAAGCTACCAGACTGACAAAGTGCTACGGCCAAGGGTTTAATCGAAATTGCAAATAACAAAGGGGAGAAAAACACCTGTCTGGTGACTCTCTGCAAAGGGAAATACTCAGAATATGTATTATTTGTGCTCACACAAGCTAATGGGGAAGCATTTAACAATCTAATTTAAGAAATGAAGTCTTCTAAAAAGCCAAACTGTTTAAGAGTGTTCCTCTCTGTCGAACGCCTTTTTAGCATGGAGAGAGATTTATGACTTCATGTTTATCTGGCTGAGAATTTGTTTATATAACATTATAAAGACAATGCAAATGATTAAAAGCGTTACGACTATGAATAAATGCCATTTGATCACTTTAACATATTAGCCAAAGTCCTTGCAATGAGGATAGAGCCCGTTCTTCCAACTATGATTTAAAGTCGACATTCAAAAATGAAAGTGAAAATGACCTGTAAGACTGACAAAGGGTAGGATCTTAATCTTTCGAAGAAAAGAAAGTGAAGCGTGTGTGAGTGTTGGAGGAAAGCATCCGCTAGCGAAGGATTCATTATAAACTCCCACAAGAAGAGGACCCAGTAAAATTGAGAACTTGTCTTTTCACAACCTTTTTTCTTCATATTAGGTATATAGAAAGTTATATTCAGTTTGAAGACGCAGTCTCTCGTTATATAAGTCAGGTCTGGTATATGGCATACGGCTGTGCTGCTAATTGCATCTTAAGTATCTTTCAGCTTCATGGTTGTTTGTTCTTTAGAGAATAAGAAAAGAAAGATATTAATTTGCTATGTAAATATGCTTCCAATGCTTCCCATAATATAGACCTTGAAATATCAGGCAAATCGATAATTTGTAGGTAAAATTCTATCTCTTTATTTAGATAAGTAACAAATTCTCCATCTGCCAAAAGCAGGGGGTTCAGCCTCCAGGGCTTAAAGTAGGAGTACAGGGGGCATGATTGGACATGACAATACTTTGA
The DNA here is from genome assembly GCF_965113295.1 of Leuciscus leuciscus. Lineage (NCBI taxonomy): Eukaryota > Metazoa > Chordata > Actinopteri > Cypriniformes > Leuciscidae > Leuciscus > Leuciscus leuciscus. The sequence goes on along the minus strand of NC_138738.1, from coordinate 2,960,370 downwards.
TGCGTGCTTGTTGTAAAAGAGGATATGATACTTAGAAATAATCTATACAACTGTAGGAGTGGTGCACAAGGGTGAAAAAAAAAAATCTCCATTGGTCCAGCAACATATTATATGGCTCACAGAAGTTTTGAATGTTCGATTTAGTTTGAGGATCTGTCAAAAGATGTGTTCAAAACACAGTTAAAATCCCCACCTATAATTAATGCGTAATCTTCGAGAGGGGGAATAGTAGCAAAGACTTTACTGAAAAAAAATTATCATCAAAATTCGGAGCATATCTATAAATGTGTTCATTTCTATAAATGAGAGGAAATCCTATTTCTCTTCATGCCTTTTATGTTGTAAAATCTAAGTCAGATTTATTAAGCTTGGACATGTAATCAGAAAATAAACTGTTCACATGTCTACAGAACTAAATGTACTGAACCAATCATAATAAACAACATAAGTGCATTGATGCAGATTAACATAAACTAAAAACTTACTGGACCAAATGCCCAGTTGCTTTTTCAAATGCACATTATAAGCGACTCAAACTCGCAGTGCTTTCAGATGGAACAGCATTTACTACTGATCACAGAGCCGTGCTTCACTGACAAGCTGCACATAAGAAATAATCGCACTAAGCCAAATCAGTTTAAGTGCGATTTCGGGATAATTGCGATTAATCGTGCAGCCCTACCATCATTTTACCGGAAGTCCAGTCGCTGTTCTTGACTGAATAACTATGTTTTATTTACAGTGCAGAGTCTTATTTTACATTAAAAATACAGTTTCTGTACCTGAATACCTGAAAATCTTAAAACACTGTTTGTTTCAATCGTGTCTTTGTTCAGTTGTATTTATTTGTGAGATTGCTAATGTTTATTTGTTCTTTTTTAATTACGGAGTGTTTACGTGTTTAATAATGCTCGAAATTTATATTAGTTTATATTTTTAAACATAGCTACAATGAAATGTTTTTCTAGAAGACTTAGAATAAATGTGAATGATATCTATTATTATTATGATTATTATTATGATTATTTTTACCTTATTGGAATCGAAATTAGGAATCGATAAGAATCAAAATCGATAAGCAGAATCACATTCGGAATTGATCATATTGAAACGATACCCAGCCTTATTTGTGACATAATATAATATTATTATTATTATTATTATTATTACATTTTGGTGACTTCAGAATTCATATACTTCCATTATATAATATTTTGATGACTTGTGCTACTAGTGTGGAAAAAAATTTATTCTGAGTAGATATGTCCAAAAGATTGACTAGATGTGTACACAGGATTATCTTATCACCTTCAGGAGAGGTTTGTTTTATAGTAGTTATCAATGTTTGTGTACCAGTAACTTTTGCAAATAAGACATATAGGTTAAGTCGTCTTCCAGTAAAGCTGTATTATCTATTGCTTAGATCTTAAGCCAGGTTTGATTGCTCTATAATTTCTACTGTTTAAAAATGCAATGCAAATCCCTTCTAATGCCATTGATTTTTCTTCTCTCCATGACAGTGCCATGAATATATTTCCATGTGTAAACAGCATAACTTTGAATGAATCATACGCCTCATTTAGTCTCGTACAACATTTTTTGCAAAGTTTGAGCCCAGTGGTTAAGGTTGCTCATGCCTCTAGTCAATAATTATGTCATGATTTGTACAATTTTTCTACAGTGTGCTAATAACTAACTAGTCAAACCTTAAAACGCAAGCACTTTAGGTGTATCTGAGAACACAGTGATCTCAGTGGTTGATTGAAACTGATTGAGGTAAACCATGGTATTTTAGTTAGTTTTTATAAAAAAAAAAAAAATGTGTCAAAAACAGTCATTTATTTAAATAATTAAATGTTTCATTCATTTCAATTTTCATGTTCTTGTTGTGTGTTTTTTTTTTTTATAGTGTGGAGATCCTTTCCAAGAAGACGACCTTGTGGTTCTGAATGGGACTAAAGAGGAAGTGGAGAAGCTGCAGAAGGCCATGGAGGAGCGCCGAACAAAGGCTAAAACTGCTAAAGTAAACTGATGCCCTGCTGGTGTAGAATTACTGTGGTGTTTGGGATGTGCTTGATGGGAAATGAGATTTAAAAACCACCATTATTGCAAACCCATATCCGTAATCTAATTCACTGAGAGGAGAGGAAGTGAAAATGTGAAAAACAGACAAAACATTCACTTCATTTTTAAAAGCACTGTTTATGTGTTAAAAACTATTCTTATTTTTTTCTTACTTTGCAGAAATCAAAGAAGAGCAAAGATGCTAAAGTCTCCAAGAAGCAGGATTCAGCAGGTACAGTAACACATACGGTTTGCCTTATAAATCACATTAAAGTTCTGACTTTCTGATCAGTATTTCTTGTACAAATGAATCCTTATCAGAGACGTCATTCATCCTTAGCCAAATTAAAGGAAAAGTTCACGCAAATGAAAATTTGGTATCATTTACTCACCCGTTTCTCATTCCATGCTTTGATTATTTGTCAGTGAATAGAAGAAAGAAATTAATACGTGTTTCACCAGAGAGTTCAAACCTCTTTTGTAGATAGACTTGCAAGATTCGCTTCCACTAAATTTCTGTGATGTAATATATTGAGCAATACAATTCTAAAGAAGTCTACATGCATGAATGAAATTTAGAGATTTTCAGCGGATAACTTTAATCTGTTCCTCACGCAATAAAACGTATCATTTGGCTTCAGAAGACTTTGTGTAATATACAAAAATCCACTTTTGTTCTGCCTAAAATCTCAGTTTTGTTGTTAGAGCTGTTAAGTTTTCTCTGAATGTTTAGTTATGCATTACAGAGATGATTGCAGAGGGTGAATTTCACTCTTTGTAAACAGCCTCTTTCCCTTGTGGGAAAGTTGTATTGTGTCTACCTGCTTTACCGGCTTTACTGGCATTGTATCATCAAGACAGCTGTGTTGAAAGATTGAAAGTAATTCCGACAAGCCTAGTCTCATGTTAACACATACTCTACTGTTAAAAAATTTGGGCGCAGTTAGGTTTTTTTCTTTTGAAAGAAATTCATCTTTTTTTTTATTCAACAAGGATGCATTAAAAATTTATCAAAAAGTGACAGTAAAGGCGTTTATAATGTTACAAAAGATTTCTATTTCCAAATGCTACTCCTTTGATCAAAGAAAACAAATGATCATGGTTTCAAAAATGAAAAATAAAATGATCATGGTTTCCACAAAAATATGAAGCAGCACAACTGTTCTCAACATTGATGATAAGAAGTGTTTCTTGAGCATCATTTCAGCATATTAGAATGATTTCTGAAGGATCATGTGACACTGATGCTGAAAATTCAGCTTTGATCACAGGAATAAATTGTATTTTAGAATACATTCCCATAGAAAATGGTTATTTTAAAGGGTCCATATGGTGACACTTAAACTTATATTTGTACCGTTTATATGTGTCTATTAAACACTAATTTAAAGCTGCCGTCGGCAAGTCTGGCAGATTGGGTCGATTAGCCAAAATGTTGAATGTTTACAACTCTCATGCCCCTCCCCACTACCAGCGAGCACCCTCCCATCGAGGTCGTGCTCGTCAGTGCGTCACTGTGCGTGTGTACCTGATTTTCTGTGAACGCGTCCGTCTCTTCAGCATCTATCAACACCATGGACTCGGAGGTAGGCTGCCCTGGCTAATCTATCCATAGATAGCAATAACCGAGGAATTGGAAGCTTGTTAGTAGATTTTCTCTCCGCCATCACGCTTCATGCAATCTCCAGGCGAACTTCAGGCGTGGCGTGTGCATGTGATATTAACGTGCGCGAGTGAGGGGGGATCTGTGGCGTGTGCACGACCTGTGATTGACAGTCAGATATCACACCCCCCTGCGCTGATTGGACCTGATGAAGCGGGAGCGCTGGATTTTTGCAAAACAAATAACACGCTCCAGGTGGAGTTAGAAGCTCAGGTTTTTTTCTAAAACCACCTTATTTATGTTGTTCTGTCGGACTATAGTGTCGATTACACTGAATATGATCAAAAAAATGTTGCCGACGGCAGCTTTAATAGTGTTACCAAAAAAAAAAGAAAAGAGTTGGGTTGATTTTACCACACTTTTCTTGAGAGCCTTTTTTCCTCCCCTCCCACAAACGCTTGGATTCTGAATGATGTGAAGTGCATGTTTGAAAGTCACAGAAACCACTTAGACTAGAGTGAAGGATGTGTTTTCGTGTTATTATCATACTTTCCGTGATGTGTCTGCGTTTATGTTCCGGTGCACGGCACATAGCGTTACCTGACACACGCCCACCTACTCTTATCCCCGGCTCTCTGTGCGCCGCTGTTGCCTGGAAAAGGCAGCGGTGTCAGCAGCATGAAGGTCCCCTGTGACCGCTGGTAGACCATATAGTACGACCTTATTTGTAGTTTTATAAAATTATGCATTTCCCATGGCCGGTTTTCAGGGACGACTTAACTCTAGGCATGACTCCCGCTTCTTCTCGGATTCGAGAAAGGGGGCGGGGCTAGGTTGAGTTTTGGAACACGACAACACCCATTGGTTACCCGGGTTCTATGTAGCAAAATGCATCAAATTCTAACTGGCCCGTTTAGCTGGGAGGCGGTCTAGTTTTGTGGGGGGTGGAGAAATGGCGGCAGTGAGCGATTTCATATTTTCACAGCTTTTAATTTATACTGTATATCACACCCAGAATCCCATAAAAACCCAGTTTCACCATATGGGACTGTTTAAGTTGTGATAATTCACAATGTTAATATTTTTTTCCTTTTTTATCAATGAAAAGTAGCCTTTTGTGAGCAGAAGAGAGAGACCCTAAACCTTTGATTGGTAGTGTTTAAATGGTAAAGTAAACGTCTATAACCAGATGAGCGTTCTCACTGTAAGGACATGATCTGAAAACAAATCCGCCCCTGTTCTATTGAACAAAGTTAGACTTTAATTAACTCTGCAAGTTAAACCTCAAGGTAACCACTTCACAAATGCATAACTGAACCGAAGTAAAGCTTGTGGTGAATTTCTGCTTTTGTGTCAGTCACACTGAATACTGAAGAAGGGATTTTAATACAGCTCGAGTGTTATGGGCAATATCTGTGACATGCTGTTGATTTCCACAGAAAATAATTTACATTTGTGCAAACAAGCACACGTACAATGAAAGTCAAGGCTTGTCAATAATTGACAAGGCACTCTGAGTTAAGCTCATGGTTTCCAAAGTATAGCCACAAAACCTAAGCATTTTATGTATTAAAATAGGATTAGTGTGAGAAAATTGCTTGTTAATCTTGTCAGTGAACACGGTAGCTTTTGCACAAAACCAACACTGCTTTAACAACATAAGATAAAATAAAAAAAAAAAAAAAAAAAAGCCCCATAGACCTCTAATTTAAGTGCGTTTTTACTAAACCGAGGGGCAAGTCTGTGGTGATTGACAGTATGCCACAGATTCTGTGGAAAGTACTTTCATTGAACCCATAGCATTCCTGTATAACTGTACAAGTAAATACGTGAGGCTTGAATAAAGGTTAAACTTCGCATAGAAATAACTGACTGGAGTTATCAATGTAGGACAAATGTCAATATTAACAGAATTTTATTTTATCCACCCTTTTAGTTGTGCTTCAGTTTAAATCAGGCTAAAGTAAAGTGTACATGTCATTGATTATCCATATCCATATCCACACACACACCCTGGCAATGGATAAACGAGTTAAAAAAGAAGCTGAGAAGCTTCTTCACTGTTCAAAGGTTCTTAACAGAGCATTTGATCAAAGTACAATGCCATGTTTCATACTATTTGAGTGCACATTGACTAATAAAGGTTACATGGTATGATACAGTTTGACAATAGGCTCTTGTTATTTTATTTAAGATGAGATCCTACTGTTGTGTCTTGGATATATGGATATATATATATATATATATATATATATATATATATATATATATATATATATATATATATATTTATATATATATATATATATATATATATATATATGTCTGTGAGCTTTTCTAACATCAGGATGTTAGATTAAAACATGAACATGTATGCATTTTATTTGAAATAGACATGCAGTGTGGCTAACTAAACTTTAAACATTTAATATTAGCTTTAACAAAATGCTGTATAGAATAATTTGTGAATGAGACTTCACGCAAGTATCCATAAGCATCAACTCAACCTTATTATCATGCATATTCTCAGAAAACAATGTTTTATGCTGTTTAAACGTCCCCTATAATGGCTAAACTACTTACGTTTAGTACTTTACTAAACTAGTGAAACTACTTAATATTTAATTGTGTTTTTTTTTTCTTCTTCTTTTCTCTTCTAGTGGCAGAAAGCTGTGATTTACCCAAAGACACATCAGAGACTAAATCTACATCACTGAATGGAGACGACGGCAGTGAATCAGGTATCCCAGCATGCCAGGGTACAGAAGGGCTGTGGCTAGATTTACATTTTAGATTGCACTATATGTAAATGGTTTAGAAAGCTCAGTTATGCAAGCGTTGGTTTCTGAAATGAGGAATCTGTATCTGTACCGGAGGGGCCGAATGAATGCATGTAGATGTGATGTATTTCATCATCGTTTAGGAGGAAGATTACACAACGTAGTCTGGTCATGTGAAACATTTATCATTGCATACTGGTAATTCTACATATTTACATGAAATCCACATTATATTTGTTATTTTACCTCTTATCCCATATGACACAGGATTTTACTACATAGTGTGCTAGTGAGGAAAAAGGGTAAGTTAAAGGGATAGTTCGGCCAAAAATGATATTAAACACATGATTTACTCACCCTCAAGCCGTTCGAGATGCATTTGTCAATAATTTTTCAGACGAACACATTTTCAGTTATTTTAGAAAATGTCTTAGATCTTTCAGTGCTTATAATGTCAAGTTATGGGGTCCATCTCCTTCAAGTCTCTAAAATGTGCATGCATCCTTCACAAAAGTGGGATAAACGAAGGCCTTCTGAGGGTCTTCTGATACGCCAGCATCCATCTCCCGTGAACGCGCGTCGACCGTTGCCGGAAGCCAGTTATTTTCATTTATAAAGTTTTAAATATGTATATTTTTACGACAAAACCGCACGGATTACCCTCAGAAGGCCTTCGTTTATCCCCCTGGAGCCGGATGGATTACTTTTGTGAAGGATGCATGCACATGTTTGGGACTTGAAGGAGGAGGACCCCATAACTTGACATTATAACCACTGAAAGATCTAAGACATTTTCTAAAATAACTGAAAATGTGTTCGTCTGAAAAATGATTGACATATGCATCTCGAACGGCTTGAGGGTGAGTAAATCATGGGTTTAATATCATTTTTGGCCGAACTATCCCTTTAAACACACTTTATGAAAGACATACTTACCTTTCACCATTGTTTGGGGGTCCTTCAGGGTCTTCCTGATTGTGTAACATGCTGTCTCACATCGTGTCAAAATAAAATTCACAATAAAATTGCTCCAGTTTGCTTGTTATCCTGGATGATGTTGGCTGACAGCCAGTTTTGGGACAGAATGCTCCAAAGCATAACAATCAACTGGATGTCATATTCTTTGTAATATTTAAATATATTGTTGTCAAGACTCATACAATAATGCCTGTGGCAGAGATGTTTGGGTTTATTTGATTTTTTACAGTTTGTTTGGCTTTTTTGTATGTCACTCTAAGGTCCGGACAGTTATCCGGTGTGACTATAATGTCTAATAATTCTTACACTTTGTAATACCCACAATATATGTTCATATCATTTGATAAACAGAGATCAATAGATTCAATAAATGTGCTTTTTATTAAACATTTCCTTATTTTGACTTCATAAAGGGGTTTTGGACATCAAAATTGCACGTCACGTCTTTGGGCCCTGTATATCAGAGTGTGCAGAAAGTGTTGTAAATGGCGTATATACACGTACAGATCATTTGTAACAGGTCAGTAACAGTGTTCAACACAATGATGTGTAAATGCATGAATAAATCATTCACAACACTTTCTGCATCCCCTAATCTAAAGTGTAAACTATTCATCACTTGTAAATGTGTTACACATCATTCGTAGATTACCACTTCAAGAATCAATAAGTCATGAGATCAACGATTCGTATCTACGAATGATGTGTAACACATTTACAAGTGATGAATAGTTTACACTTTAGATTAGGGGATGCAGAAAGTGTTGTGAATTTATTCATGCATTTACACATCTGTAACAGCTGTTGAACACTGTAGTGTGCGCTGCAGTGTAAGTGCTGACTGGTGAGGGTATAGACAGCTGTCTTCTGTAGTGTGTAGTGTAGTGTGTACTGCAGTGTAAGTGCTGACTGGTGAGGGTATAGACAGCTGTCTTCTGTAGTGTGTAGTGTGTACTGCAGTGTAAGTGCTGACTGGTGAGGGTGTAGACAGCTGTCTTCTGTAGTGTAGTGTAGTGTGTACTGCAGTGTAAGTGCTGACTGGTGAGGGTATAGACAGCTGTCTTCTGTAGTGTAGTGTGTACTGCAGTGTAAGTGCTGACTGGTGAGGGTATAGACAGCTGTCTTCTGTAGTGTGTAGTGTAGTGTGCACTGCAGTGTAAGTGCTGACTGGTGAGGGTATAGACAGCTGTCTTCTGTAGTGTAGTGTGTACTGCAGTGTAAGTGCTGACTGGTGAGGGTATAGACAGCTGTCTTCTGTAGTGTGTAGTGTGTGCTGCAGTGTAAGTGCTGACTGGTGAGGGTATAGACAGCTGTCTTCTGTAGTGTGTAGTGTAGTGTGCGCTGCAGTGTAAGTGCTGACTGGTGAGGGTATAGACAGCTGTCTTCTGTAGTGTGTAGTGTAGTGTGCACTGCAGTGTAAGTGCTGACCGGTGAGGGTATAGACAGCTGTCTTCTGTAGTGTAGTGTGCACTGCAGTGTAAGTGCTGACTGGTGAGGGTATAGACAGCTGTCTTCTGTAGTGTGTTGTGTAGTGTGTACTGCAGTGTAAGTGCTGACTGGTGAGGGTATAGACAGCTGTCTTCTGTAGTGTGTAGTGTAGTGTGCGCTGCAGTGTAAGTGCTGACTGGTGAGGGTATAGACAGCTGTCTTCTGTAGTGTAGTGTGTACTGCAGTGTAAGTGCTGACTGGTGAGGGTGTAGACAGCTGTCTTCTGTAGTGTGTAGTGTAGTGTGTGCTGCAGTGTAAGTGCTGACTGGTGAGGGTGTAGACAGCTGTCTTCTGTAGTGTAGTGTAGTGTGTGCTGCAGTGTAAGTGCTGACTGGTGAGGGTGTAGACAGCTGTCTTCTGTAGTGTAGTGTAGTGTGTACTGCAGTGTAAGTGCTGACTGGTGAGGGTATAGACAGCTGTCTTCTGTAGTGTGTAGTGTAGTGTGTACTGCAGTGTAAGTGCTGACTGGTGAGGGTGTAGACAGCTGTCTTCTGTAGTGTGTAGTGTGCGCTGCAGTGTAAGTGCTGACTGGTGAGGGTATAGACAGCTGTCTTCTGTAGTGTAGTGTGTACTGCAGTGTAAGTGCTGACTGGTGAGGGTGTAGACAGCTGTCTTCTGTAGTGTAGTGTGCACTGCAGTGTAAGTGCTGACTGGTGAGGGTGTAGACAGCTGTCTTCTGTAGTGTGTAGTGTGCGCTGCAGTGTAAGTGCTGACTGGTGAGGGTATAGACAGCTGTCTTCTGTAGTGTAGTGTGTACTGCAGTGTAAGTGCTGACTGGTGAGGGTGTAGACAGCTGTCTTCTGTAGTGTGTAGTGTAGTGTGCACTGCAGTGTAAGTGCTGACTGGTGAGGGTATAGACAGCTGTCTTCTGTAGTGTGTAGTGTGTACTGCAGTGTAAGTGCTGACTGGTGAGGGTATAGACAGCTGTCTTCTGTAGTGTGTAGTGTAGTGTGCACTGCAGTGTAAGTGCTGACTGGTGAGGGTATAGACAGCTGTCTTCTGTAGTGTGTAGTGTAGTGTGCACTGCAGTGTAAGTGCTGACTGGTGAGGGTATAGACAGCTGTCTTCTGTAGTGTGTAGTGTAGTGTGCGCTGCAGTGTAAGTGCTGACTGGTGAGGGTATAGACAGCTGTCTTCTGTAGTGTGTAGTGTAGTGTGCACTGCAGTGTAAGTGCTGACTGGTGAGGGTGTCGACAGCTGTCTTCTGTAGTGTGTAGTGTAGTGTGCACTGCAGTGTAAGTGCTGACTGGTGAGGGTATAGACAGCTGTCTTCTGTAGTGTGTAGTGTAGTGTGCGCTGCAGTGTAAGTGCTGACTGGTGAGGGTATAGACAGCTGTCTTCTGTAGTGTAGTGTGTAGTGTAGTGTGCACTGCAGTGTAAGTGCTGACTGGTGAGGGTGTCGACAGCTGTCTTCTGTAGTGTGTAGTGTAGTGTGCACTGCAGTGTAAGTGCTGACTGGTGAGGGTGTCGACAGCTGTCTTCTGTAGTGTGTAGTGTAGTGTGCACTGCAGTGTAAGTGCTGACTGGTGAGGGTATAGACAGCTGTCTTCTGTAGTGTGTAGTGTAGTGTGTACTGCAGTGTAAGTGCTGACTGGTGAGGGTATAGACAGCTGTCTTCTGTAGTGTAGTGTGTACTGCAGTGTAAGTGCTGACTGGTGAGGTTGTAGACAGCTGTCTTCTGTAGTGTGTAGTGTAGTGTGCACTGCAGTGTAAGTGCTGACTGGTGAGGGTATAGACAGCTGTCTTCTGTAGTGTGTAGTGTAGTGTGCGCTGCAGTGTAAGTGCTGACTGGTGAGGGTATAGACAGCTGTCTTCTGTAGTGTGTAGTGTAGTGTGCACTGCAGTGTAAGTGCTGACTGGTGAGGGTATAGACAGCTGTCTTCTGTAGTGTAGTGTGTGCTGCAGTGTAAGTGCTGACTGGTGAGGGTATAGACAGCTGTCTTCTGTAGTGTAGTGTGTACTGCAGTGTAAGTGCTGACTGGTGAGGTTGTAGACAGCTGTCTTCTGTAGTGTGTAGTGTAGTGTGTACTGCAGTGTAAGTGCTGACTGGTGAGGGTATAGACAGCTGTCTTCTGTAGTGTAGTGTGTACTGCAGTGTAAGTGCTGACTGGTGAGGTTGTAGACAGCTGTCTTCTGTAGTGTGTAGTGTAGTGTGCGCTGCAGTGTAAGTGCTGACTGGTGAGGGTATAGACAGCTGTCTTCTGTAGTGTGTAGTGTAGTGTGCGCTGCAGTGTAAGTGCTGACTGGTGAGGGTATAGACAGCTGTCTTCTGTAGTGTGTAGTGTAGTGTGCACTGCAGTGTAAGTGCTGACTGGTGAGGGTATAGACAGCTGTCTTCTGTAGTGTAGTGTGTGCTGCAGTGTAAGTGCTGACTGGTGAGGGTGTAGACAGCTGTCTTCTGTAGTGTGTAGTGTAGTGTGTACTGCAGTGTAAGTGCTGACTGGTGAGGGTGTAGACAGCTGTCTTCTGTAGTGTAGTGTAGTGTGTACTGCAGTGTAAGTGCTGACTGGTGAGGGTATAGACAGCTGTCTTCTGTAGTGTAGTGTGTACTGCAGTGTAAGTGCTGACCGGTGAGGGTATAGACAGCTGTCTTCTGTAGTGTAGTGTAGTGTGCACTGCAGTGTAAGTGCTGACTGGTGAGGGTATAGACAGCTGTCTTCTGTAGTGTGTAGTGTAGTGTGTACTGCAGTGTAAGTGCTGACTGGTGAGGGTATAGACAGCTGTCTTCTCTGACACACATGGAGTCTTTAACCACTGTACACCTGATGTGAGCAAAACATACACTTTTTTTTTTTTTAAATGTATTAAACATTTATGAAACGTATAGTCATGTTTTGCAAATTATTAGTTAATCATTAACTAATCAAATGTAAATGACTTATAACTGAATCTACAAAACATACATAAAATAATGAACATATCACTTATTAATCATTTATGAACGCCTAGTCATGTTTTGTAAATAATTAGTTCATCATTTACTTATCACTTGTAAATGACTTGTAATGGAATTCAATTGACAAAACATACATAAAATGTTAGAATATCACTTATATTTACACTAATAATTTATGAATGTTTTGTAAATGATTAGTTCATCATTAACTAACCACTTATAAATGACTTACAACTGAACGTTATTATAAAGTGTTACCCTAAAATAAATCTTGACCCCAAATTTTTGTACGGTAATGCGTTTGAATATTTGCATCTATTTATAATTATATGCATTTATGCATTTGGCATACGCTTTTATCCAAAGCGACTTATATGCATCTATTTAAGTCCACATTTGGTGTATTAAATGCATGCATATGGAAGCATATCCTCTATGACCCTTAATGCTTATATATGCATTAAAAATATAATCAATAGCAAGACAAAACATCTTACTTGCCATCCTTTCCTCAAACTGTGGAGTTCTCATGTGAATCTGTGGAAGCCACATGGGAATTTACTGGCAAATTATTTACCCCCACTATGCAAATTAAGTGGTGAATTCATCTAGGGACAAGTCAGGCTTCTGGGTTATCTTGTCCTCAAAAAAAAAAAAAAAAAGAGAGAGAGAGAGAAGCTCATATGTGCACAGAGAGAACAAAACGAATTTAAGAAAAGATTATAATCATGCCACTTTTGTCAGACTTTTTATATGTTTTTATGACAGCATTAAACACAGAGGTCAGGCATGCAGAATTATGGATAATAGTCCATGATAGTTAGTGGTTAGCATGTAACATCTCATCCTGACGTTTATGAATGCTTTAATAATGGATGTGTTTTTCAGCTCCGGGACCGTCCACGTCCAGCGAGAGCTCGAAGACGTTAAAGGCGCCCGTGGGGCTCGTCGTCGGCAGCAAAAGATCAATCCAAGCCATGAGTGATAAATCTGAGACGTACAAGTCTCTCTTCACGTCCCACAGCTCTGCCAAACGCACCAAAGACCAGATCTCCAACTGGGTCACACACACCCCGTACCACTTCTGAGTGCGCTCTTCCTAGTGAAGCTCGCCCTCTAGTGGTCACACACACCACACTGTCTGCTGGATTAATGCATTGTTTTAGCTTTAAATCTTTTTCATTATCAGTAACTGCATTTTGTATTTACCTTGATTCGATCATCTTAATTGTGTTGCATGATTAAGTGTTTGTTTAGTAGTGTAACTGTCTTAGCCATTATCATTATTTTACTGGATTGTGCTTTGCAGCAATATCTTATTTTAATTCCACTTAATTCCAGTAACGCATTGCAGTAAAACAAGTTTATAGGCGGATATCTTTGTGTGTTTTCCATCCTCAGGAACATGAACGTGTGTGTGTGTTCCTGAAAGAGCTGTTGTTGTATCTAAAGAGTGTTTCTTGTTACGGTATAACAGAAATAACCCACTAGTTACAGTAGTTATGCATTGTACTTTTAAAGATGCGTTATTTGTGGATACAATAAAGGTCAAATCTGGGAAAATCATGCACCATTTCTTTGTATTTGTTAGTTATGGCACTCAAATTCTGCTTTTGACCACAGGGTGGCAGTAGATGTCTATGAATAAACGCTTTCCCAGTCAATCCATGTTAGATGAGGTGTATCTGACTCTTGACTCTCCAGTTTCTTTATGTCCATCTGACAGGAGAATTAATAAATCTAGAATCCTCATTTATTTTCAGGTATGTGTCTTCAGGTATGTGTCTTAAGTCCTGTGTGTGTGTGTGTGTGTGTGTGTGTGTGTGTGTGTGTGTGTGTGTGTGTGTTTGTGGCCTGGTAAACTCTACATTATTGGGACAAAATGTCCCCACAAAGATGGCAATATCCAAAATCCTTGTCCTTATCGGGACATTTTTAAACAACGGCTTATAAATCTGAAGTCAAGTTTTTTTTAAATATTTTTTATTATTTTTATTTTATGTAAAACTGCAAAATGGTAAAACAGGTTTTAATGGTAGGGTTATTTTAGTGGGAAAGAATAAACAGTTTGTACAGTATAAAAATCATTGTCTATGGAAAGTCCCCATAAAATATGAAAACACAACGTGTGTGTGTGTGTGAGCAATTACAGCAATGTGCGTGAGAAAGCTTGAGAAATACATACCTAGAATGTCAGTCAAACTTTAAAATGCCTTGTATTAATTACTGTCAGAACTTTGTACATGTTCAAGGAAGCTGTTAATAAGCATATTTAAATATAAAGCTTATTTAAAGAAAGCCTTGCAGGCCTAAAGAAATAATATAATATAGGCTGAGGAAAATTCCTATCAGGAAAACCTGGAAATGTCAGGTATCTAATTTTTAAATATAACTTAAAATATGTCACACTGAAAAATTATATGATCTATAAATGATGACACGTGTTTTACATTGCTTTAACTCATCACAATAAGTTAAGCCATTTTCAACTTTTTTTTAATTTTTTATTTTATTTTATTTTTTATAAATGATACAAGATTCAACCATTTAAAAAAATCAGTTTTGGAAGTTGAAATGACTTAAGTTCGTTGTACTTAAACATTTAAGGCCGCAACTTCAGCTCTAAAATGCCTATCTTAATTAGTACAATCATTCTCATAAATCCTTATCCAGTTTAACAAACGATTAGACTAAATGTGTGGGAATTCTTTTGATGGTCTTGTCTTGCTTTTTAATTAAAGCGGTTGTGCAAGAGTGTGTTGCTCCTCCACAGAGCCGCGATGACTAATCATCCTCATCGATCGGAATGTTCAGGTGTTTCGAGAGTCCGCGCATGCGCTCTGCCTGTCCTGCGCATCCAGGTGTACTGAACGACAGGCGCGCGCGTGATGAGAGCATTCCCGGCTTCACTGCGGGACTGAACAGCGAGCAAAGCAGATGTCGATGCTGGAGAGGCTGGACTGGCGGGTAAGCTTGCAGTTCAATTCTTTATATGCAAGGAGAAAGAGGAAAAAAAAGGCTATTTTTAATAATCGGTTTTGTTCGTTTGTGAATAGCCTATATTAAATGGATTAAATTCGTGTAAACTGGTGCCAGAACCTTCTGCTTGCGTTTGCAGAACGTATAGCCTAAAGATATTACCTACAACTATTATTCATAATACTAACAATAATAATAGCACAATTGATGAGCTTTTATGTTCGGGTGTAAACCTATACCAGTTAATACCTGCATTCTCTCAGAGAAGACAATAGGAATCAATGCATTGGTCTAATTATCTAAACATTTATTGGCTAATTCGGTTTTATTACTTGATCAGGCGCTTTATGCAAATTAAAAAATTTAAAAATTAAAAACACAAGCACTTAATCATAATTTCACATTTACAGTAGGAGACCGGGTAATTAAACAGCCAATGTTTAATTGGCCAATGAGCTACTATGTGAAAGCTACTCTGTCAAAACGAAGGATTTATAAATTAAATCTGCTGATTTGAGATTTTAAAAATAAAACAACTACATTTTGCCTATTGGTTGTAATTTGATTTGTGATCATGTTAACGAATGTTACATAACAAACAATACACCTTTTGATTTAGCAGATTATCTTCGCTAATTTGATAGATAACATCTCATCTTTCATCTAAATTAATTTTAAAAGGCTAAATATGATGTTTGAGCCGCAATGTTTTTGTGTCGCTTACACATTTGGTCACAAGTGTTAAAGTGACTAACATACACACATACACACATACACACAAACACACAAACACACAGAGCTTAAGTAGCCTATGTAACACGTTTTAAAGGAATAAGAAACAATACCTTTCCGTAGATGTTTCCCTTAATTAAAATGTTTAAATTGAAATGCGCTTGAGGTTAATAATGGGTTTTATAAGGTAATTTTGAAGTATATTTAATAAAATAACTAATGTTCAAGATTTAAAATGCTTTATTTTTTATTTTTATTGTGTGTCCCCTTGTTTCTCTGTTAATGTTACACGGTTACAACTCAACTTTCAGTAATTGTGAGAATATAAGTTTGCGCTACAGACGTTTATGTTACAAGCATCCCCGGTTTCTGAGTTATTTTATATATATACACACTATATGTGTTCATAAACAAATGATTAAACACATAATGTATATTATATTTATTTTGAGTGTATTTGATGGCGCTTTCCATGTTTCCGTGCAGCGCAGGGCCTCAGGAATTGTTCATTTGAAAAGTGCTTCAGTTTTTGTATTTCTTTTTTCATTTTTATTTTATACAATCTAATTAATTCCTTTAATTATTACGATTTTTTTTTTACAAAGCAATTTATTTATTTTTTTAGACAAATTAATTTGTAAATGTCACGTCTATGTTGATTTCGGGACGGTGAGTTTTGAGCTGAAATAAAACACTGAATGACAGTTATAGGCCTTACTTACAATTATTACAATGTCATATTGATGATTTAGCCTATCATTTAATTATTAAATAATTCGTAGTGATTCCGTTTTGCACCAGCGGCACAAATGTAGAGTTTTGCGCTCCAGGCTCTTTTAACTCTAGACTCTCCAGGCCTCTATGTAAATAATACTAATAATACTAATAATAATTATGATTGTCTTATGACAACTGGCATTCCTGCATCTTAGTATCGCCTTGAGTGGAAGTTTAACTTGCGATTTGAGCAGGTTATATAAGAAGATGTTTCTCCCTCGGGGTTACAGTAGTTTCTGATGTGTGAAAGATCTGACAGTAACAGACACTCGCGCTGCAGAAGATTCTTTCTTTCTTTCTTTCTTTCTTTCTTTCTTTCTTTCTTTCTTTCTTTCTTTCTTTCTTTCTTTCTTTCTTTCTTTCTTTCTTTCTTTCTTTCTTTCTTTATGTTATTTATTTATTTATGTAGGCCTATTTATTAATTATGATTATTATTATTACTATTATTATATTTGATTTATTTTCCTAAAACCATTTTAGTAGCCTATTTTATGTAGCATTTTATTTTCTAATGCTACATAAAATATTATATTCAGAAAATAAACATTCTTTATTTTCTTTTTAATGCATTTTCTTTACAAAGTGTATAATCAGCATACATTGAATGGAAAAGATTACATGCATATTTCTATCTATCTATCTATCTATCTATCTATCTATCTATCTATCTATCTATCTATCTATCTATCTATCTATCTATCTATCTAATCTATCTATCTATCTGTCTTTTTTAATTCAAGGGGAAAACAAATATTTATTATTATTATTAATGATCGTAATTATTATAATGGAGTAAATGGCATTTAGTTTCAATAATAATAATTAGTGCGTAATTTAACATGCATTGTTTGTAGAATTAGTTTCAGTGAACAGCAAAACATCGCAACTTCTCGTCCAGGATAGATTTGCCCTCTGCACAGACGGATCGTTCTGTGATTGGTCCGTCGCTCTGACAGTGCCCAATCAGCAGCGGGGGCTTCGCTCTGACGTAGCCAGTGCATTAGGTCACCGCCCACCGCTGGTTCATCCAAATATAGTAGTGAGACTGTAAAGAGAGTCAGTGAGTCGAGCCTGAGTTTGAGTTTGAGTTTGAGTCTGAGTCCGTCAGAGGGAGTCGAGTGCTTCTGTTCAGCGTGTCTGTTTGGACCGGAACCCTCCAATTCGTTGCGCACAATTAGTTGTCGTCTCGAGCTGCATGAGTTTCTCTTCCTTCATCCTCCTTCTTCAACACTGAGTTGATGCTTCACTTCTGCGCAGCGCGCGCCGGACTCTCTGGATTATATTCTAGAACACGAGCAATAATCTCCACATCTCCACACATCTGAGACTCACGCGCGACAAACACAACATGCTGTGGAAATTAGCAGATAACGTGAAGTATGAGGATGACTGCGAGGTAAGAGGAAGAAGCGCTAGAATCTGGGTAAAGAATTAAGCTTATGCGTTGTCTGTTTATAATTAAAAAACAAAATGGATATTCGACATTTTCTATTTCCAAATAACATGCAAAGTGAGCTCTGGAAAAAGATAACTATGCTCTGGTGATGGCTGGTTAGTTATGCACGAAGTTGCATTACTGTGGTAGGAATTAAAGCTTTTTACAACAACAACAACAACAACAACAAAAATGTAATTAGATATTTTAAATCTGACCTCGCGCAGATTTACAACCATGCAAAGAGCAAAATGCGTTCGTTTAATAGACGTAAAAAAAGATTTGAGTGCATGTGTTAATTTAGTAAATTCTAAATGCATTGTAAATTCATAAAAAAAATTGTATAATAAATATTTAGTTTTGCAATTTAGTTCCGCAGTTAATAATAGGCTAATGATAATAACCACAGCTACTAATAATAAGGCTCTTGGCCTAAAAAATATGCGCAATGACAGCAGTAATAAATTGAATTTGAAACGCAATCATTGCACGTGGTTTTTATTTTCGTCCAGATTTGACTTCATCTTTATAATGTGATTCGATAAAAAAGTGAATTTTCCCTCCTTTCCTTTTTTTTATTTTTTATTCACAATATTATCCAGTAGCGCAGGCATGCTGGTTTTCGAATATCGGTTTTCAATATGAATATGAGTGAGAACTCTCAAGTGTAATTCATGTGGTCTCCATTAAGCGGTCTAGAAATGGCCCGCCGCTCATTGTCATTCATGTGTCTCTGGTGACAGTCACTATCGAGCAACTTTGCCAGACAATAGGAAGCATGAAAGCACTGGAGAGCTGAAAGACCAGCACGTCTGTGGATGTTTAATTCATGTGAATTAGAAAGAGAACAAATGACACTGTAAAAATGTTTGGTTAGGTAACCTATAGAAAGGTTGCATTTGATAACATCTACATTAGCTGGCCGGAGTCAAAAATTCGTTTTGAATACATTGGGTTAAATGAACGAAGTTGCATTTTATAAGCGTCTAAAAACTGCACGTTTCAAGAAAACATTAATTCTGATGTTTTTGAGCTTGCATATAATTTTACATCTTGCATAAATTAAAGAACATGCAAAGACTAAAGTTCAGGTTTTAATTTGCATAAAAAATAATTATACCTGTATCCATAATTTCCAAGACCAATAATTTTAAGGAAACCAAATAAAGCATATTCTTTCTATTTAGACTTAAAAAAGAAAAAGAAAAAAAGAAAAAGTTTTATGATCTCAGATATGAATTGCTCTCCTTGTGAAATACATGCATTCATGCATTTGTCAGATTGCTTCTCTTCTCCAAAGACATGCATGTCATCAGTCTGTATAAATGAGATATTTACGCATTGGTTTAATGTGGTGCACTCTCTATTTTAGCAGGAAAGACATGATGTTAGCAGCAATGGGAACTCGCGGTTACCTCACATCCCAGCGGTGAGCCAGCACCTCTACAGCCCGCCACCGTCCCTCTCACACACAGCCAGCTCAGACTTCCAGCCCCCGTACTTCCCCCCCCCTTACCAGCCCCTGCCGTACTCCCAGTCCACCGACCCGTACTCTCACCTCGACCCGTTCAACATCAACTCGCTACACCAGACCGCAGCGTCTAACCAGCAACAGTCATGGCCGGGGCGGCAGGGTCAAGAGCCCATCGGGGGCCACGGGCGCGTCGGACTCGGGAGCCCCATCCTGGGCCTGGACGGGGGCTCGTCCGGGATGAGGCGGGATGGCTTCAGGAGACCGGATCTGCTGCCTCCACACATACACGGAATCGACTCCATAGGTGATAACATTGGATTGCACGATATAGGCCACGGGATGGATGATGTTCAGGTGAGTTAGTGTGATAAATGTTTATTTAAACCTCTTTTTGTTTTGTGTTTTTGGGTTAAATAGATAGTGATGCATTTCCTGGTCATTTCTTGCAGCATGAAGGTGATCACAGTAGTGTAATTCCTGATCACACAGTCATCAAAAAAGGTTGGTTACATTTTTATTCTCTAACATGAATTTATCTCTTGCGTTTTGTTGTAGATTTAAGATTCAAACTGATATAAATGTTTAAGGGAAAGTGTATAATCTTGTTTAATCACGTTCAGCATTCAGTGTTCCCGTGGTGTGACAAATGAAAGTTAAAATATTCCATGTAGTTTCTCAATAAATATGAGCTCATTAAAGCAGCGTACACGATAATTATAAAGAATTTGCATGGTATTTATAATAATCGGTCACACTTTAGATTAGGGTCCAATTCTCACCATTAGCTAACTATTAAATATGACTTTTGCCTCAATAATCTCATAATTACTGCTTATTAATAGTTATTAAGGTAGTTAAGTTAAGTTTAGGTATGTAGAATATGGTCATGCAGAATAAGGCATTAATATGTGCTTTATAAATACTAATAAACAGCCAGTATCCTAGTAATATGCATGCTAATAAGCAACTAGTTAATAGTGACCCTTAAACTAAAGTGTTAACAAATAATATTATTTGCAGTTTAAGATTTCACACTGCAGGTCTTTCCAAAATTATTTTTAAATGTCCAAAAACTTTTGTGAAATTTGATTTGAATAAAATAAATCTTGATTCTGTCAAGCTAAATCATTTTGCATTTGCCATATTAGCTTTTGCTCTTCACCTTGACCCAGAAGTGACACGATTAAACCGTGTTAGAGACTCAAAATCTCACACCTTTGCTGTCAGTGGGAAGTTTATGTGGAAAAACAAAGTGGGACTCCGGGTTTAGGAAGGCGTAGTTGAGGTGGTACTGGTTCATACATATATCACTAATCCTTTTGGTCATGTGTTCCATTTAAACTAATCTGGCATTGATCCGCGGGGCATTCTGCCACTCTTTCAGCATGAATGGAAAGCCAAAGAAAGGATTTCTCTCAAAATGGCAGACTAGCCAAAGTTGTAGATGTTGGGCAATCCTTAAAATGGTGTTTGCTCAGAGAGAGGAGGCCTAGGCCTGCTTTTTAGAACACTGTCAGAACGCAATTCTGCCCCACTACACACACACACACACACACACACACACACACACACATGCACGCACACGCACACACACACACACACGCACACACGCACACACACACACAGAAGAAGACAAGAATCAACTGTTGTCGGGGTGTGGCTGCTTTTAAACACGCATGGGTATTTTGTTCGGTCGTATGCTGTGACATGAAATCTTAAATAAGCGAAACCGAAAAACAGTTTTGAACGTCTGTTTGTTTTGTGGTATCACTCGCTGTTGAGATGAGTGGTTTGAATCAATGATTTATTTGCTTCAGGATGTCACAGCAAGCGGAGACCCAATTTAGGACTAAAATATCATGAAACAAAAAATGCCTACACTTGCAACAGAGTGTCTTGGCGATGTTTGTTTAACGTCTTTTTAGTTTTGTTCATGGCTTTTGAGGTTGTCTAAGTTGACATCTAATTTGACTAACTTCTCCAAATGCATGTGCACCACAATACCATTGAGTTTAATTGGTCCTGCATGGCCTTTGACATTTCTCCTTCCTTTTTAAAAGTTATTTATTTTGCTACAATAACCATGCATGATCAGCGTTTTATAATAAGCGCATATCAGAACAGGTTTGTAACCTATCCGTTGAGAAACCCTGATTAATTCCACAAGCGTGTGAAGTTTTGCTCTTCGTACTTCTGAGATTCCTGCAAAGCTGTCAAATGGAAAAAATTTGAAGAATGTGTAAACACCCATAGATGCACTAAAGATTGAATTGAATGCAAAAAACACTATATTTTTTAGATGATTTCTTGCAGTATAATGAGGTTTTGGCTCATAGCGTCTGATGTGTGTGTTGTGGTCAGGATTTGATTGACAGATTCTGCCATGCATTTTTGTCAGTCAGTAATTTAGATTTTCTTTCGAGTTTGAATTAATGTCTATGTCAATATTTTAGTCATGATTACAGCATGGATGACTGCTCTGCAGCACGCTGTCCCGTTCTGGTTCTTATCAAAATTTATGTCACATCATAATCATATTCATCTATACCATCTCAGCCTCCACTTTGCAAATACAGATCATATTTATTCTTATTCTCACTCTAAAGAATCTCTGAATACTGATCACATATCTTATGCTAATTAAGCTCATTTCTCCTTATAGTCTATTCAAGTTGTTATTTGTAATTTTTTTTGACAAAGTCTGCAGTCAAAATCGAATCTTTGTTAATATGAACTCAAATGATCTGAGCTGTTATCCACAATTATTATATTTTATTTATATAAGGTTTAATTTTGTTAGCATTAGTTAACTACGTTAGTTGACAGCGAAAAACACTTCTAAAGCATTTATTAATCGTAGTTATTTCAATGTTTACTAATGCATTATTAAAATCAAAATTAAAAATTAAAAATTATTTATAACATTAACTAACAGCAAACATTAACTAAGATTAATGAATAGTGGAACAAATGTATTGCTGATTGTTAGGTAGTCAATGCACTATCCAACGTTAACTAATAGGACCTTATTTTAAAGTGTTACCGAAATGTTGGACACAATAAAGAAGATTTGACCATAAAACCTGTTAATTTCATTCTCTTCTGTATTTCTGAAGCTGTTTGGTTGACGGCACCGATGTGTTTCTCATCTCCAGGTCCGGTGTCTCTGCCAAAGGGAAATTCGTTTGGAATTCCCTTTCAGAAAGAGTCCCTGCTGGGAATGGTGTCAAATCCCACCGAGGTCTTCTGCTCCGTACCTGGCCGTCTCTCTCTTCTCAGCTCCACTTCCAAGTACAAAGTAACTGTGGCCGAAGTTCAGAGACGCTTGTCTCCACCGGAGTGTCTAAACGCATCTCTGCTCGGAGGGGTTTTACGCAGGTGAGCAGTTAGTGCACATGTACAGTCATATTTCAAAATCTATTTATATGACAATATCAATAATATTCACATGTAGGACTGGAGCAAATAATAAAAAGATAGGTGGGTGAATATTATGAACTTCGTCCAGGTCATGATTCATCCAAAATCCAAAACGAATGAAGCGTATACCACCGTGACATTATTTTCATAACAATTACACACATTTTTACCACAAATTATCATTATCATAATGCAACATAATGATGATGTGAAATAAAACCATAAAATATTTATATATTATGGTAGTATGAGATGTAATTTTCATTTATGCTGATTTCAATAAAAAGTATTACAATCATTTATTGTAATGCAGTGAAAAATGCCTACAGTAAAACATAATCTAATAAGAATCACAATTGAAATTAATTGTTATAAACTCAAAAGTATGAAAATTGTCATGATGCAAAATGGTCTTAAAACAAGCTACATTTTCTATCTGAAAAATTTTTATTTCTTATGTTTTGTCTCTTGATTTTGGGGAGAAATGTCTCAAAAATCTCATTTGGAAATCATGTTAAACAAAAAGTTAGATTATATGTGTGTATGTAGATTCATGTTTCATACTATCTAGCTCCATTTGTGTGCGTATAGATGAGATGTTGCTGATTTTAATTTCATTACAACAGACACAACCTACACTGTAAAAAAAAAAAAAAAAATAGTTTGAACTTAAAAAAAAGTAATTGTTCGTGCTGCCTTAAAATTTTAAGTTGAGTCAACTCAAATACCCATATTCACATTTCAAGTAAAAAAAAAAAAAAAAAAAAATTCAGCATGAACACTTTTTTTTTTTTCAGTGTAATAGCATTGCCCTTTATTACTGGGAATATTTGTCTGTTCCCATGTGTCTGACGCAAACACAGTGATATTGGTTAAGTAGGTCATATAGCACAAGCGTTGGGAGGGGGGGAGGGGGAGGTGTCGGGCACTTACTCATGCCTCCTGCTAACAATCCCTTACCCCACAAGTGAAGGGTGATGCCAGGCCACAACTCTAGTCATGCATATCACAGTGGCCGAAACAGCAAGTCGGCCTTTTGTCTGCGCTTGTGTGCGTTTTTGTTGCACTGCATTTTAAACACTTGAGCTGTGACATCATTTTGTTTCATGAGCCTGTTTATTCAAGATGAATCTGGGTCCAAAACCTCTTTCCATATTGGCCTCTAAGTTGTATAACATAAGCAAAACAAATAAAATCCATGTGTTTCACCTGCGATAATTAAGCCTTTCGCCCTTGGGTACGGCACGACTCGCTCAGACGAGCTTTATAGAACATGCCGTTAAAATAAAAAAAGTGCATATTTTGCTAAATGCTCACATGTTTTGGAAAGTGAAATCAAGTCAAGTCAAATGCATTTATATAGCGCTTTTCAATCACATTTTCAGAGCAGCTTTACAGAAATTAATGTTTATATTATCTTAAGATCTCCATGCCTTATAGTTGCAATGAGCAGTTTACAGTATACGCGAGTAATCATGTATGCAGGTGACGTTGGACATACTTTATATAAACACATGTGCAGTAATATAATAAAAAGCTCAGCGATAATACAACCATGACTATAATAATATCTGGGTTTCTTAGCAAACATGCACAAAAGCTTGTCTGATAATGTGACTGCTAACATAGGATTGGCAGGTTTAGCAAAAGGTCACTAATGAAATTCACAAATTTCAATGTGCTCATTTTTGTTAATTTTACTACAAAGGGCAAAGTCAAAGAACGGCGGCCGATCCCTGAGGGAGAAACTGGATAAAATTGGGCTGAACTTGCCAGCGGGTCGCAGAAAGGCTGCTAACGTCACCTTACTAACCGCCCTGGTGGAAGGTAAGCACATTACTGTATATCAGTCAACTGTCCACCTCTGTTACTGTAAAACCAGCATGAATGCCAAGAACATTAGCATATTTTAGTCTACAGAATCTGTGGAGGATATCATGAAGTTCTAGACAGGAAAGTGAATGTTAGAGGCTGGAATAAGCTACATGATTTTTGCACAGATTTGCAGTCTGGGGGAGTCAGGAAAGTCAGAGATTTGGGGGAAATCTAAATCTGAGACAGATTTCACAGAAAACTGTGTGTGATGAGCACAGACTACAATATCTGAGCTTTAGACTTTGATTCAATCTAGTTGAAATTTTAGAACAAATATTGTTTTCATTTGTCACGCGGAAAAATAGTCACACTTGTATTGTTCGCGGTTCCCGAATTGGAAATTAATGGGAGACGAATTTCATCTTGTCGAAACATTTGGTACTGCGCACAAAAAAAACATTCTTACTGAAAGCTAATTTTGTGAGATATCAACCTCAAATTTGGAACACAGCTTGATTAGATTCATGGAAAATGTATATTTCATATAAAAATTGAAAATTTTATTTTTGTGCATGTAAAATTTACAACTTTTTTATTCAAGTTAATAATCTGTCAAGTGTCTTCTTTAAAAAGAGACCAAACTTCAGTGTGTATTCCAACGCATTCAAGATTTCTGACAGTTTAAGTTGGAAATTTCATTTTCAGGTCCATGCTCAAAAAGTCAATAAATGGATTATAACTGATGCATAAATATAATTTAGTACCATAAGATCCCCTAAAAATACAAAATATGAAATAAAAAACATTATCAAACTAAAATATATAGTTCAATCATTTAATTGGAATAATTTTTTTTCTGGTCATTTTCGACCGACACGCGAACAGTAACAGAAGTCTAGAAACAAGGCACATATTTCTGAGTGAGTTTGTTGTGTTGAGAACAACGTGAATCTGCATGATGCCCAGTTGTACAAAGTCTGCAAATGTATGATGTCTAAATCTGTTAAGATTCTAAAAGTTGTGTAGTTTATTTCAGCCTTAAGTTGCAATAAATCCGTCTAAATTGGTTTAAATGACCTGCGACAAAATGGACGGGTTAATCAATCCTCCCTGTGAGAAATGCTTAAACAAACGCTCTAAGATTGATATCTTGAAGTTCGATTGTAACTAACCTGTTACCAATTCAAACTTCCATAGAGCTAGTAATAATTCAAAACGTAGATTGCACGCAAAGGTCATATATGTTAGCACTACTCATGTATTGGCAGCAGAGTCTCAAGTGTGCATGTAAGCGATCTTTAATTTCTTGACATTTCATCTCCACTTTTACCTTTTGCATGAGTATAGCGAACCGATGAGTCACTGAGACATTAGCGCAAAGATCACGAGTTAACTAGCACCAGGAGCGATGCAGAATACTTTTAGCTCTCTCTTTTAATGTCACCATTCTCACCACTAATGGGAGCATGGGTCTGAAGCAGGAACATGACTAGGAGGCGTAGTTATTTACAGACCTTCAAAGCTGAATTAGGGCTTGTTATCACATGTTCGCTAGCCAAGAGGAGAGACTGACCTTAAAGACGACGACTGTGAATAATGTGCTAGTCTATCAATAAGAGCCTGTTGGGTCTAGGGGACCGTTAGACGCCTTCAGCTACAAAGCCTCATTAAAAGACATACAGTGTGACCACCACTATCCACAAGAGAGAGTCTATTCATCTGAATTCATCTTAGTTTAGAGAGCAAACGAGTCTTTCTGTGATGCCGCTTTGAGTCAGATCCAAACCGAAGGATCCGACGGTGACTCATCGTTGTGGTTCAGTCACACGCTATACGTGAGTCACCTGATTCACATCTGATCTTGTCTACAGGTGAGGCCGTACACCTGGCGAGAGATTTTGGGTATGTCTGTGAGACAGAGTTTCCCGCGAAGGCCATCGCGGAATACCTTGGCCGACCGCACGTGGAACGCAATGAGATCAACTCTCGCAAAACCATGCTCTTGGCAGCCAAGTGAGTAACCATCCGTTTGTTCCTCCCGTTTTTCTCATAAATCCCAAACTCTTGAAGCATTAAGCTAAGAGTGGCCAAGCCCATTTTGATGGAGCCATTAAGAATGAGTCCCTTGCTTCTGATTGTGTCTCCGCCTAATCGAGAGCCTGTGAGAAAGCTTCTGAAATGTCTGCTTTATTGGTTTTAATACTTAAACTGGTCATCTAATCTTTCAGGCAAATCTGTAAGGAGTTCACCGACTTGCTGACTCAGGACCGATCTCCTCTGGGAAACTCTAGGCCAGCTCCCATTCTGGAGCCAGGGATTCAAAGCTGCCTGACTCACTTCAGCCTCATCACCCACGGCTTCGGCTCTCCGGCCATCTGTGCGGCCATGACCTCGCTGCAAAACTACCTCAACGAGGCGCTCAAACAGGTGGACAAAATGTACATGGGTTCGAGCGGGGACTCCTCGCAGGCCTCGTCCGATGGCACCAACAAAGTAGATAAGATGGACAAGCACAGAAAGTGAGACTTGTTGAGTTGAGGTTGAACTGGATTGGACCATTTGAACGAAATAACCGTTTTTGTAGCGGAATTACCAGTTTTTACCAGATCTGACACGTCGTCGTCGTCGTTGTTGTTGTTGTTGTTGTTGTTGTAGTTGTCGATTCTGTTTCCGTTCTGCTTTGTTTTTTCCCGACATCAAACTCAAAGCCCTCTTGGTCCAACGTCTCGGTCTTCCAGCACTTTCTCCTCCACAAAGACACAAAACACATTTCAATGCTTTAGCCTTAGTCGCGAGAGTTGCGTATCGGGCGATCGCCTCGATTCAGACCGTCATCAGGAAGTTGTCTCTCAGAGGGGAACTGCAAAGAGGAAGTTGTTGAGTTTCCCAAAGACACCATTTCAAGAGTTATTGTGGATTTTAAACAATGTTTTCTTTCGCTACCGATCTGGGAGGAGGACGTTTTGTTTCTCTGTGTCCTCCTCCTTGGTGCTGACCTCCTTACGGACTTACCAATGATGTGATTATGTTTGAGACATTATAACTTGTTCTACGCTTGACTTCATTGGACGCAGTGTTATTGTTCTTCTGTTTGTGGGAGTGTTGTTAGCATGAGTGACAGTTTTGTGTGCATGGATATATATGATTACTAAACAACCCTACATCCCAATAGATCAATGGATTTTTATTACACAAGAAATTTGGCTTAAATTTCCACTTTTTGAACAACTGAGAACAATTGAAAAGTCCTTGTTGGAGTTTTGATTAAGTTTAAAATGATCAAATATCATACGGTTGTGTGTGTGTGTGTGTGTGTGTGTGTGTGTGTGTGTGTGTGTGTGTGCATGTTCAGTTTTGCATCTTTTTGATGCCTTTACGTCAGACTAGAAGTTACATTTTCCATTTGTCTTTCCCCAAATGTAAATATTTTCTAATTTATGTTGTAATTTAATGGGATTTGTAAATATTGGTACAATTATGGTGTTTGGTTCCACTTTTTAAAAAGATGTGTTAAGCTTTTATAAAGGGGTTTGTTTTTTTATCATATAGTGGTTAGGCTCTGGGATCGATATTCTTTATAGATATGTGTAATATTGGTTTGAAGCTGTAGGAATAAAAACTCAACACTCTTGAATTGCATTGACCAAGACTCCCCGTTTATGACGTTGAGTTGTACACTTCACTACACTCGTGCCAGCGAGGCATGCTGAACATAGACTATTCATGTGTGTAAAGATTCCTTTTTCAGATAAATGTCAGGAATGCTCACAGACTCATTAAATATCAGTCGGTGTAAAAAAAAGAAAAAGAAGCAGGTCACCCGAAAGCTTTCCTCTGAGAAGACGCATGGACGCTCATGCTATTTGAAACACCTGTCTTACCTGGATTACTCTTCGAATGTTTGCTCGAAACAGACAGTTCCCTTCTGTTCATAACCACGCTTATCTCGCAATTTGGCGTGACAGGACAACAGTAATGTGTGTGAAGTTTCCGCAGTGCTCTTTTCATATTTAAATCCTCTGCTATGAAACTCTCAATGCGGTTTCACGAAGCGACGGGACTGTTGAGAAGAGATAACAAAGCCATAAGAGAATATTGACCCAACGCTTTTTTTTGTTTTAACTATCATACTACTTTATTATTAATGCGCCATGTGGTCGGTTGCAAAATCAATCAACGTGTTATTCATATCTTTATCCTTTTGTTTGTAAAGATAGCTTGCGTATCTCACTTTGTTTAGATTCAGATGGTTGATATATGCCTATGCAACTATCGCATCTCCTGATCAAAACCATCCCCTATCTTAACTCGTTCTCACAGCAAGTCAGTTTCTTGTATGCGGTGTGATCGCAGGTGTGTGTGTTAGTCTCCGTTGAGTGACTGACTCATGCAACTGAACTGACAGAAGAGCAAGTGTGAGCTTCTCCCCTCAGAACCTGTTGGACCAGATGTGCCGCTTTGCCACACACCAACAGTTGACTGTAACCGCCTGCACTTACTCGGATTCTTTTCCTGCACAAGGCTGTAAGTTGAGACACACCAGCTCTGATGGTCGACTGTAGTGTTTGTGGCAGAACTTCCTCCTTGTACCTGAAAGGTGTTGATCCCCACCCCCCACCCCCCACATCGACGCTGACTTCGAAAGGTCCCGTGGTGATGACAAGTGTACACGGAAGTTTTGCAAAAAGTTTGCGACATAACTTCATCTCTATGAGAAGCTACATCCCGAGGATACATTGTGCTTGTTTATATTGGCTGCGACCCAACTCTAAAAATGGCAACTGATATAATTTAAAACGTATGGAGACAAACATGACTGTTGAAAAAAAAAGACTCTCTTCATATTAAATCTTATCACGTTATATGAAGAAGAGCTGAGTGCTGTTGTCCTTGTGCAATGCTACAACATTTCAGAGTGATTTTAGGGTGTTGCTAAATCCTGTGTGCTTACTGGGCCAGACTTTTAAAAGTCTCTATGATATTATGTTTATTACTTAAAGGTATAGCGGAGGATGTTTTACTTCCTGGTGGGTAGTCTAAACTATTGGTCCTCCTAATTGTCAATCATTCTGGTGAATCAATCAAACTTTTCAAAAAGTGGAGAGGGCGGGTCTTATCTAAAATTTGGAAAGATCCTCCGCTATACCTTTAAGGTTGGGCGTTTTGCGTATGTTTAAATCACTTTCCCTAAAAATGAACATTTTGTTATCGTTGACTCGCCCTCATATTGTTTTAAACCGGTATGCAGTTTTGTCTTCTGTGGAAAACTAAATCTGAAATTTCAAAAATGTATTTTTTTTTTTTCATACCATGAAAGTCAATGGGGTCCAATGTTGTTTTCACTTTTAGTGCATGAGCAAAAAAAAAAAATCTTCAGAATATAATTTACAAAGTCATTCAGGCTGTTTTCGTATTAAATTTAAATAAACATGTACGCATTTAAATCAGTCCTTACTCTTGACCAGATTTATCTGATATGTCTCTTAAAGGGATAGTTAACCCAAAAATAAAAATGATGTCATCGTTTACTCGCCATTTACTTTTGGGGTCCAAAAACTGTTTGGTGACCCACATCTTTAAAATATATTTTTTTATGTTCAGTTGAAGAAAGAAATGTATACAGGTTTTGAACAACTTGAGGGCGTGTAAATGATGATTGAATTTTCATGTTTGGTTGAACTATATACCTGAATAAACCAATACCTGAATAAAACAGCTCATATGCATTAAATTTAATTAGTCAAAATAGCCACAGGCATTAAGCCTTTCTCAGAAGCTGTGTTGCTATGCTAAGCTAACGTTAACGCCATCTCTTGTGTTCTGGTTTTGCATAAATTACTGTTAATATATGCAAATATCCTTATTAAGATGTGCAAAGCTTATTTGTTTAGGGTTATATTTAGGTTTCTTGCAACCCATGATTGGATGACCTATGCTAACGCAGGTCAAAGGCAATAGCGGAAAATGCTACGCTTCCGGATGACTGTGTCGGCTGCACAGCTTTTTACAGTATATGCGCATTAAGAAAACAAATCTATTCTCAGACTAAATCTCAAGCACATAAATAATGGTCTGCCGTCATACTTTTATTTCTGGCTCTCAGAGAATCTCTTCTAGATTAAAACAAATATATATATAACCTGTAGTAACACATTTCCTTGCATTTCTGAACTGTCTGTCACAGTCTGGTTTGTGTTAGGAGTCATTAGCAGTGACACTGATGGAAATAGTGACTAAACCACTCTAACCGCTCTTTAAATGGTGTTTGTAAAGTCCCTCAACTCCAGTGCCTGCATGTTTTTTTTTGCGTACTCCTTCGGAAAGATGTTTAAGAATAATATAATATTTAGAAGGAAATGTCGGATGTTGTCGCACACATGGAAGAGGGGGATGTTGCAAGAGTCAAGCCGAGTGGTTGCTCGCTGGTATGAGGAAGTCAAATAATGGGAACATAAAAGTTGGCGGAGGGACGGATGTGTGTGCGTTTAACGGGGGGCAGGAACAACAAAGAATTCCTGCAGAAAATGCCGGGAATGAATTTAAATTACAGACGACGAGGAATACTTCCTGCATGTTCAGCGGGTGGAGCAGAAGGAAATACAGGCACCTGGTGTGTGTGTGTGTGTGTGTGTGTGTGTGGGAGGGTGAGGGGGGTGAGGGGGGTCATCCTTAAGGAACAGTCCCCAGATATTTTTTTTAATTTTAAACTTTTGCATTTGTGTTTCGAACGGGACTCTCTGTTTGGGGATCAATGGAAGACTAATGGGAATTAAGGACAGCCTTGCAAAGTATTAATAACTAGAGGCCGAACCCTGAAGCCATGCATTTGTTCTCCTTTATCACAATAATTTAGAATGAATAAGTATGAAAAAATCAGTAAATTCTTTCTGGTAGTGTCACTGTTTTTATCTAACAGAAAATGTTCTGAAAAAAAATGTAAACATAAAAAACATACATGAAGCAAATATTTAGTCATTTATTAAATACATTTTTTTAAAATTAATGTGTTTAAAAAAAAACAACACAGTGTGGACATACAAATCGGCTGATAATCCATTTAAAAAAAATAATAAATTAGTCCTGTTAATTGAATTAATTTGTCCTGAATTAATTTGTCCTGTTAATTAAAACAATTTTAGGGTGTGTTTTTAAACAGAAATCGAGAAACCTCCCACCCCATGATATACTTATTTATTACGTAATACTTAATTACTCATTCTTTTTTGAAGTCTTTTTTTTTTTTTTTTTTTTACTTGTTAATTATTACACAAAAGCACAGTTTCCTGAAAACGCCCCAGAACAGTGCAAGGTGGGACAGATTTGGTACGCTATCCTGAACTGACTGTCCTCTTCATCCTTTCTTGGACCCATTCTGTGGGAATGTGATGGTCTGCCTGCGTCTCCAGTGTCAGTCACCCAAACACCCCCTCCCTCGCCACAACACGCACCGCCAATTAGCCTGCGCGATCGCTAGCGAAGCCGCGGCCTCCTCACCCCTCCACGGCAGACAACAGATGTCCGTCTTTCTGCGGGAACCGTCCAAAACAGCAAGATGGTTCTTGCTTTCTCAGAAACAACCATTAGCCTACCTACTTTCCTGCGCAAGAAATTACTCCACGGCTCACAAGACATATCCAGCTTAATTAAAAGCATCTGTCCCGCCTAACAAAACGCAGCTAGTCCTGTTTATTCTCCTATGATGCACTAAACAGCGCTAATCAAAACAACCTGGCTGAATTCCCTGTCCAACATTGAAGCCATTATCAGATGCAAGGGCTCTCGGGTTTCTAAGAGTACTTTGTTCGATCTTTTCCAGCAAAAAACTAAACAAAAACCTGAGTCTGTCTTGTTGGTAGGAACTGTCTCTAATTGTCTTACATTTGATGCATAAAAAAACAAGGCCATTAGGGTACATGCACAATAAGTCTGTTATTCAGCACGTTTTATGTCCAGTGCAAATCTTTGTATGTTCCATGTTTTGTCCATTGAACTGTTGACATACGGCCAGATCGGCTCCTCTATTGACTGGGCTGTTGATGTTAATCCTGCATGTTCATATCCACCATATGGTTGATTCTCATGGTCCAGGGACGCTTCTTTAAGCTGGGATGCTTACAGCGCGATGTGAACGACTGTTAGTAAACCACCTGTCATTGATTTTGCATGTTGATCCTTTATTTTGATCATCACTTTTCGACTCCCACTTGTAAAATGTAAGTGTCATCATGATCCAGTGACATTTTATACACTTTTTGTTGTTTAGGACACATTCAATTGGTCAAAAGTGACCGTAAATATTTATATTTCAAATAAACACTGTTCTTTTAAAATTTCTGTTCATCAAAAAATCCTGGGAAAAAAAAATATATATTGAAGAAAAGCTTTTCAAAATAATGTTTCATGATCAGCAAATCATCATATTAGAATGATTTCTGAAGGATCATGTGACACTGAAGACTGGAGTAATGATGATGAAAATTCAGCTTTGGTCACAGGAATAAATCACATCTTACAATATATGCATAGAAATGCATAGTTATTTTAAATTGTAAAAATATTTGAAAGAAACTTCTTTCAATCTTACTGACGTCAAACTCTTGAACGTTAGTGTTTATTTTTGAAGTAGTTTGTCATTTAAAGGGAATGTTCATTCGCCCAAAAATGAAAATTCTCTCATCATTTATTCACCCGTATCATATAAATCAATGGTTTGGGGTCTACTGTCATACGAGCATTCATGAGGGGGGCGTTGTGAAGTTTGCTCGAGGAGTAACGCAGAAGCACAGACAAATGAACAACACACTTATGTCACTTATCACAACATCCCCTGTATGATCGCTTGAATTACTGTAGACCGGAAGCATTGATAAAAAAAAAGTTTACATTTTTATTTTTATTTTTCACACACACCCCTATGGTTTGGCTTCAGAAGTAGGGTGAATTCCGCTCCGAAATTGGGAGCTTTGTCCCGCGTCCCACAAGACATAATCAGTGTCCCTTTCCTGAAATTACAATACCACAATAAGAAATATATTATTAAAACATGTGATAGGCCTATGTCACGAAAAAATTGAAGACCGGAAGTACGTCTTTTAGTAGGGATACGGCTCTTCCGGTTAGCTTTTTACAATGGCGGAGTCCGATAGATACCGCTGGACCAAATCTCTCCGCAACCTGCCTGAAGTCACATATGATGATATGGTTCGGATGGTAAATGAAAACTCTCAAGTGGAAACGTCAAAACTGAGGAAAGGGTACAAGATCGGGTGTAGCCTGCCATTGTTGTTATAGCTCTAGCCGTTCGCCAGTAAGTAAACGTTTCTATGGTAACAGCGAGTTGGACCAATCAGCAGACGTTGCTGCTACGCTTAGGATTGTGGGTAGTGTAGTTTTTTTTTTCACAAGATCGCGGATAAAACATGTTTTTCTTAAAACAAGGTTGATTTCATACGAATGTATAGCTTCTACAGGAGCAAAAACCTTCGTTTCACAACCTCATAGCTCGTGGTTAGTCTACCTCGGATGGTTTAGACATTATGGCTGATAATCTAAATCGTTATCGAGAAATACTGTTGACCGGAAGTTCTGAATCCCTACTCCGTGTTCCGGAAGCAGGAAGTGTGACATAGGCCTATTGCCGTTTAAAAATCCATTTGTGCAGCCGTTGTAGCTAGAGCGGGAAAATAACCAACCAACGCATTCGTAGAGAGGGATTTTCCATGCGGACCTCATCAAAACTCACCAGCCAGGACAACAAAAACAGACCAGTTCAAGATACACTGAATCCGGTAAAAACACATTAGTTGTTGGGATAGTCTACTAAAGGGATATAAACTAGTCGCTACTAAAATTCATTTTAGTAAAAAAATTGATTTCTACCTATACTAGCCTGTTATTCAGTTCATTATATTTAGTGGCAGGGCTTGACATGAACTTTTTTTGCTCACCAGCCACTGTGGCTATTGGTTTTCCGAAGTTATAGCCACTCCATACTGGCCACAATTTTGACATTGATTACCATGGGGAAAAACGGCCATTTAAATATTTTTAATATCTCATAATTTGGTAGCAGGTCTATTAGGCTGCTGTCACTTTAAGACCTGACACACGGATCCATTATACAGTGACACATGCGCTTTCTTTCTCAACTGTTAAGATTCACTTAGAACATAACTGACTGTGTTTACATGAGTACTCGCCAAGACCTGCATTTTGGCATTGCTTTGTGTGTATGTGACTGTTCAAGTGCATTTAGTACTGAGAGGCGGCTTTATGTGCCGCACTTTGGGTGTCATCACGAAATCTGCGAGAATTGGTAAAATTACAATATGAGAAATCCTTCGCCGAAATCCAAGCCCTGTAACACCAACAATATTCATCCGGAGCAAATTTAACTAAAGTGAGTGAGGCCGGTTTGTGTGTCACTCGCTGCCCCTTGTGTGTCAAGCCCTGTTTAGTAAACTGAATAGATCCAGTAGAGTAAAAAAATCACTCGAAACTGGGCAAACTGAGTGCCAGTCACAGAGCCGGTCACAATTACAGGTGCTCTTAGCGATGTTGGGTGACGTCACTTCTTGTTGACATTGTCAGACAAAACGGAGGCTAGCTCGACTCTCCCTCCTCCTCATCCCGGCCCCTCCCCCTCATCCCCCCCCCCCCCCCCGTGCTTCCTGAAACAGGATTTTCCGATGTAAATTCGGGACTTTGCGCGTTCCTTCTCCTTTTCCCTCTTCTTTGCTATTTGTTCATCGGAACGTCATCTCTTTGGTCGTGTGTCGGCCATATCAAAATTCAAGAGAATATAATTCTAACGTAAGTTGTTGTCGTTGTCATCTCTCCTCTAACTAACTTCCCTCTTCATGCTTCTCTCTCCTCCACCCCCCACTCCCCCCTTCATGTGCATGTGCACTAACCCCCCAAACCCCCACCCCAAAATCATTTTTGTCGGTTATTGGCTGGAACACTGTTTGTTATGTTTCGTGGTCCAGGCTGGGCCAGTTTGTTTTTGTTGCCGTTTGTGGAGCCTGGGCTGTCTACAGAGACCGCGTTTTTTTACAGTGTGTTCAGGGGACAGGCATCTAGCGGATAGTGAGGAGACGTTTGCTGGATGTAAAAAAACATAAACGCTAAAAAACGCTCAGAGCACCTTTAACAAAGCTTATCGACAACTTAAAACATTATCATTCAACGTTATGGCAAATAGGCTTTCCAATTAATGTAAATAAATATTTACATACAGTAGTAAATTTATCTTTCTCACACATGTCCTGCACTGTCCCGCTAATTCACATCTGTCCAGCAACTGCAACTGGTCCAGTGGGGTCGTGTGGATTATCGTCACGATCGCTGTGTGTGGTTTTTCAAGCGTCAACCGAGCGACACCCATTCACTTCCATCGTATGGATTCACAGAGATGGATTATTTTCCTAAAATCTTCGTCTGTGTTCATCTGAAGGAAGAACGTCATACACCTTTGGGACGGCATGTGATTAATTCTTACTTGTCAGATTCTTCCTACATGCCTGATCCAAAAGGAAATGACTCAACTCAACTGTTGATTTGGTTTCACATCTGGTCATGACTGATTGTATTCAAATAGCTTTTGTTACTGAAATGTCAATCAGAAACACGGTTAAAATGTTGCGTTGCTAATAACCGTTTATTATCCGGAAGTTTTAAGACCCCCCTCCAACCTTTTGTTTGGTCTTTCTGTGGGGGGGAATCAAGCTTTAAATAGGCCGTCCAGACCCTCCCAAACACTCCCATACACACCCTTCTCATCCCAGCATGGGACGAAGTATTTCTCCATTTTGATTTGACCCGTCGTGACTCCGATAACATGATCCTCTCTATCTATCTAACCATCTCTGAAGCCAATTTCATTTTCCACATGAGTATGAAGAGGCTTCGAGGACAAATTACTAAACCAAACGGGTTGTTAAAGACCATAATTACACCACTATCAACATTATTTTCCAGCATCATCACTCAAGGTTGCACATCATGCAGTGTTAGATGATGGCATGTTCACTGTATCTAATATGCTGTCAGTTCATGTCTTTGTGATTGCACACTTTCTACAAGGATCTCATGACAGAAGCTGATAAAACTGATGAGATCCTTTCTTATATTGAGATCTTGTACTGATAAATGACTGTACGTGTCTTCATGCGTGTCTAGCTCTGAATTTTGAATTTCACCAGAACTTGTCAGTAAACACATGGCAAAGCTCCCAGTCAAGAAGACACAGGTGTAATCCGTGTTGGTTTTGCTGGACAAACACATTGTGGTTTATTTACAGTAACAGCAACAGATGTGCAAGTGCAACCGCTAACAGTGTCTTCATTTTGAATGTTATGAATAATTAAACACTAATGAATAATCCTGCCTAAATATACATGGAAGTTCCCATTCAAGGGAGTTACTTGTGCTGAGTTTATACCTGGCAAACCTCGATGACATCTGCAAAGTTTGGCTTTTATTTTGGCTTTCTTTGAAGATTATTGTCTGAAACACACTGACATGAAGGATCTTCTAATATGTTGGCATCAACGTCTTCTAAAATCTGATTGCATTGCAGCATCACGTTTCCTTTTCAGAGAAATGCTTTACAACAATCTCAGGGAATATGTTCATCCAAGATGGAGGACTTGAAGAAATATTGGCATACTTATTTTTGAATTCCGTGCAGCAAATAGTAACAAATAGTTGCATGAAAACAAGCAGATTGAATTGACTAGGTTGAGGAAATCTTTTCCAGTTTTATGTAATATGCATCACATGGTCAGATGGTCGTATTTTCGCAGTTATACACTTTAATTTTTTTTTACTCCAGTCTTCAGTGTCACATGATCCTTCAGAAATCATTCTGATATACATTTGCTGCTCAAGAAACATTTATGATTATTATCATTGTTGAAAACAGTTGAGCTGCTTCATATGTTCATGGACACTGTGATACACTGCCATTTAAACGTTTGGGGTAAGTTCTTAAAAAAATAGATTTAATACTTTATATTCAAGTAAAGACACTTATAATGTTATAAATGAATTATGTTTTAAATAAATGTTCTTTTGAACTTTCTAGTCATCCAAGAATACTGGAAAAAATAATCACAGTTTCCACAAAAATATTAAGCAGCAAAAACTTCAACACTGATAATAATTAGAAGAACCATATTAATAATTAAGCACCAATAATAATTGGGCACTAAACTATCATATCAGAATGATTTCTGAAGGATCATGTGACACTGAAGACTGGAGTAATGATGCTGAAAATTCAGCTTTGATCACAGGAATAAATTACACTTTACTATATGTACACATAGAAACCAGTTATTTTAAACTCTAATAATATTTCACAATATTACTGATTTAACTGCATTTTTGATCAAATAAATGCAGCCTTGATGAGTACAAAATATATATATTTTTAAATCTCAATGATTCCGAGACATTCAGCTTTCGTGAAACAGTCGAAAATCCAGATGTGTGTCAAGTTGACCTGGAGATTACTGAACTAACTCACTAAGCCAGGTACAAGGAACCAGATCCCGCGGTAAGCAGCATGTGGAAGGCTGTTTTGGAAACTATGAGAGAAAGAAAGAGAGAGATTACAAAAGACAAAGAGAGCGAGGCACAGCGCCTAAAGGCGTAGACCAGTCTTTATGGTTCAGCGAAAGGTAAAACTCATTACTCGTTCTGCCATCTCCAACCAGCTGTCTTGCATGGCTAAAAAAAAAGGTCTCGAGGCCTTCCGCCTTCATACTGATAACACACACATTTGGGACAGTGATATAAAGCAGCATAGACTCATGTGCATGATAGGAACCGCTTACAGTTCGATGTCAACACAAATTCAGGTTCATTGATAAATTTCCAGTTTCCAGATGAAAAGTTTATTGCTTTAACCGTTTCTCTTTCTTATATTTCACAACATGTTTTTAAAGAAACATTTATTAAGATGTTTCACCTAAAATACCAACAAAAAAAAATTAATTTTCTTGAGAAATCTTGAGTTTATTTTTTGTTTTTGTTTTTTGAAATGCAGCAAAAGTAAAGAGCTATAAAACTGGAGCAATTTGTAACATTTGATCTAAAAAAAAAAAAAGTAAAAAAAAATTGAGACAGTATTGGAAACTTTTCTGAAACTCAAGAGAAGACGTTTTTTTTTTTTTTTTTTTGTGAAAAAAAATTGGAAGTCTCCATTTGTTCTCCAAATGTGAAACACAATTGAGATGATACTTTTGTGATTATGAGCTTAACACAAAATGTCTCCAATTTGTCCATAATAATTCTCATTCATTCACGTCAGTGCAGAGCATCAAGTAAAATCCATTCATTTCACATGACAGTTTCTAATGGGAAGCGCTGAAGTTTCCTCAGAGAACCGCACAGTTTAAATGCACTCATGTGAATACCAAAATTAGCAGTGACTTAAAAGTTGGGCGCTTTTACTTCAAGCTCTCACAATAAACAAAAACAACAAATAACCACTAAAAAATGTCATCTGGTGCAGTAAACATGCCACACTTTGTCTAAAACCTGGAATGAATCTTAGAGACATTAAGTGTTTCCAGTCTAGGGTGAATCATGGCTCAACCACACTCATTTCCTGTATGTGTTTATCTGGGGGGTGTGTTCGCTGTCCGGGCTTGTTTTTAGGGCAAAACTGGATAGAAAGAGGGAGGATGACTGGAGCTGTAGTAACTGAAGGGATAAAAAAAAAAAGAAGAAGAAAAAAAAAAAAAAGATTAAAATCGAAACCAATCACAGAGCTTACAGAATGGAATAATTCACACATAAATGAAAATTGCATCATCAATTCCATCACATACATGGAAATGGAATGTTGGTAGCACCTTATTTCAATGGTCCAATTTAGACATTATTAAGTAACGTTGCACCTACGTCAACTAACTCTCATTAGTAGACTATTATAATAAATGCGAACACTTTATTTTGATGCTTCTCAACAGACATTCTACTGACCCTGAGTAACTTTGCAACTACGTCGCAACTTATTCTATCAGGTTATTCTTTATTTTGACGGTCCACTTAATATATCCTACAAACTTAACTTTGCAATTACATGTCAACTTGCATGTAAACTTTATTGTTTTGGTTCAGGTTAGTAGAATAGGTTGATGTGCACTTGCAAAATTACTTGCAGTCAGTAGAATGTCTGTTGAGGAGCATCAAATTAGCAGATATTAAGAAGTCTATTAATTCTCTAATGACTGCTATTGACATGTAGTTGCAAAGTTACTTATAGTAAGTAGAACTTCGAAATAAAATGTTGCCAAAAATCGCCATTAAACGTATGGCAAAGTAACTCATTTGACATTCAAAGTAAATGAGTAAATAACAGAACTCTATTTTAGGGGTGAACTGTATTAAAATGTTAGGTTTCAGAATCACTGCTATTCGGTATTTTCCAAAATGTCACATTTTCGTTCAGATGCAGAACTTGATTACACACTAAACAATCCCCATATAGGCCAGTGCCAATCTTGTGGAGTACCAAGCAAGGCTCGACCAAATCGGATATTTTTCAAACCACACTGTCCATACATAAAACAAGTAAATCCAAAGTATATTTATAGGCAGTGGAAAATAACTTTCGAATAGATTCAGCATGAACGATGCCATAACCGTGTTTGCTTGAGTTTACTCTGGCTTTGTTTGTCTTTTGTTTAGGTGCTGTTTGACTTTGTATCAGACCACATTCCAGGGTAAAGATTTCTGACACAAGGACTTCATGCTGTTGAAATGTGTCCATGCCACCTTGTCAGATATGGTTCCTGTCTTTAAATAACAATGAGAATGAAGAGAAAGCGCAAATCCTTTATCAGATCTATCAGAATCATAATCCATACACACCGCTCGTTTTCTCTCTCTGTGTGTGTGTGTGTGTGTGTGTGTGTGTGTGTGTGTGTGTGGATGAGGGTGATACTGTTGTTTTATGTTTAAAGGAATACTTCACCCGTAAGGATGATTCTGTGATAATTTACTCACTCTCATGTCCTTTCTTTGTTACAAAAGCACAAACGATATTTTAAGAATCTCCAAACTGCTATTTTCTATAAATCAAAATAATAATAATGAAAATATCATGAAAATTTGACTTTTTCCGTGTTTAAGTGCTATAATCGGATCCCCGGTGCATCTACCGACCCAGAAATCATGAAAAGTGAAACCCAGTTGTTTTGGTGAGCCTTTCCCTGCAAGCATGTAAAATAAACAAACAAACAAACAAACAAACAAACAAATAAATAAATAAGCTGATCAGATTTCGCTCCCCTTCTGATGTAGGAAGGGGATCTTATCATAATATTAGCGGCCCTTAAGGTCCTCGCACAATGAGTCCGAAATTTTCGCATGTGTTTTTTCGTTTTTTTCGCATTCGGTGGCTCTGAATTGTCAAAACATCATTCAAAATTCTTGCAACGGATGCTAATGTTTTTTATGATGGACTAAAGTTTCGGAGGCAGTGTGTAAGCATGATTGACATAACGTGAGGTCGTATTTATTTTTTAACGTTTGAAAATTTTGGACGCGAATTTTGGACTCAGTGTGCAAAAGCAACACTAAGTAAAATTTTTTACCTTAAAATAATGTTTCCAAAATCGTATCAGTGGTTCATCAAGTCGTAACAGGGTGAAAGGCACTTCTGGATTTGCTTTGCGTCCCTATATCTGCTATAACCACACTATGCAAGTTTGCCAAACCGGGTCGTGTTTCTGTAGTTCGAATGAGACATAAGAAACTACAAATCTGACTTGCTTTACGGCAAGCGTTACAATAGTCATTATTTATTTTTTCTTCATTTCTGATGTCGCAATACATCATACTTTAATGAAATCATGCAACATACTCGACCTTGTCTGTGGACATCGTTTATTCCAAAGCCGGTGCTGGATAAACAGCGAGTGTGCGTGCGACAGTAAGCGGCGGCGAAATTATTTACGACAGCGGTAATGGACAATTCCGCTTCCAACCTGTAGGGGGACCGAAGAGGAAAAGTTCCTTAGTGTTGCTTTAAATCTGCACGTTTACACCCACGGCGCCGCCATTTGGTTTTCACAAGCGACAACAGTGTCACCAGATCTAACGCAATGGTAAAAGTTCCAGCAAAGCTCGTGTAAAGGAACGACCATCTGCTGAACGGAGGCGGAGCCGCAGCTCATTTGCATTTAAAGGGACACACACAAAAACAGCGCGTTCTTGCTTACACCCAAAAAGGGGCAAATTTGACAAGCTATAATAAATGATCGTGAGCTGAAATTTCACAGACACATTCAGGGGACACCATAGATTTATATTACATCTTGTGAAATGGGGAATAATATGTCACCTTTAAATAAATAAATACTCAATCTGCATGATCTTCTTTTTAACATAAACAACACAGTTTGGTATTTTTATGACTCTTAAAACTGCTATTTTCTATGAAGCAAAATAATAATAATAATATTCATCATCATCATCATAATAATATTCTTAAATATAAATAAATGAATACATAAATAAGCCTTATGATTTTTCTTAAAAGAACAGTCTAATATTTTGAAAAATCTTCAAACTGCCATTTTCTATAAAGCAAAATAATAATAATAATCATCATCGTCGTCATAATATTCTTAAATAAAAAGAAATAATCTGCATGATTTTCTTTGTAACATGAATAGATATTTTGTCAATTTTACAAACTGCTATTTACTATAAGCCTTAGTCCATAAGGCTTGTGATCTATATTTTTAGTCAGGGACATCACTGACATAAAACCAATCATTTAATTGATTTATGGTAACCTTCGTTCCCTGAAGGAGGGAACGGAGACGTTACGTCGAACGTGACCGACTGAAAGGGAACTGAATTGAATCAGAGCTACAATGGGCTTTCATTGTACAGAACAGAGCCTTTTAATCCACAGAAGAAAAAAAAAGAAAACATGAGGGAGAGAAAATGATGAAATCATTTTCATTTTTGGGTGAAAGTCCTTTAAAACAAATGCATTAGACAGAGCGAATAGACTAAACATCTGGGAAGCCATTTTTGTGTGGTTAATTGACAATCTCTCAAACCA
This sequence comes from Leuciscus leuciscus, assembly GCF_965113295.1. Taxonomy (NCBI): domain Eukaryota; kingdom Metazoa; phylum Chordata; class Actinopteri; order Cypriniformes; family Leuciscidae; genus Leuciscus; species Leuciscus leuciscus. Next base: position 2,917,839 of record NC_138738.1, on the reverse strand, counting down.
AAATGTTCTGAAATGTAACTCCTTATAAAATGCTGTATTGCACAGAGATGGAGAGAACGAGAAATAGAGGAACTTTATAACTTGATAGTGGAGTAGACTGGCACTCTGCAGGTTTGTGCTCACTTGTTCAGCATCGACCAGCATGCACCTGTCCGACCTCCTCTCCACACGCGGGACTGTTGCACATCAACGCTGACACAAACACTTCTGGAGATAGACACGGACAGTAACAAAACAAACAGATACAGACACAGATGCAGATGCAGATAAGATGAGCAGATGATAAAGATAATGTAAACCAAGAAAAAAAACTTTATCTTTAGTTTGAAATGTTCAGCAGCGTTCTCAGATTTGACAAGATATTTTTAGATTTGATATGAGCTGCTATTCACATTATTACTGTATCAGGGCCAAATTACTTTAGTTAAGTCAAAAATGGTTGATCTGAAGTAGATGATAGATAGATAGATAGATAGATAGATAGATAGATAGATAGATAGATAGATAGATAGATAGATAGATAGATAGATAGATAGATAGATAGATAGATAGAATTCTGACTGTCTCCTCATCTATTCAGATTTGATGTAAATGAAACAAATAAAAAGCTCCATTAAGTGTCCCAAACTCTGAAAGAGCAACCAGTTTATAAATCACCTTCCACTTTAGTTGAATGAAAAACAGATGCTCAGATGTTCTACTTTCTTCATTCATGTTCCACAGAAAAAGTAATATGTGACTGGAACGACATGAGGGTGAGTAAATAATGACTAATCTGTAAATATATATATATATATATTATTTTTTTTTGGAGAATTATTTCTTTATCATTGCAACCTTCAAAGCAAACGTGTTGAAAACATTCCTCATTCTCCTCGTTGAGCGACGAGTCGTCAAATCCTTCTCTCCTTTTGTGTGTCACTGTCACAGCAGCTCTGTCTAAAGTTGATCTGGAAGACAGTTGCTATGAATATAACAGCTACTGTGGTGAAGAGAGGCAAAAAGACCAGAAAAGCCGGTTTGGAAAAGTGTGGGTCCCTCCCAATGCATCTTTCTCAGGTATGTGTGTGTGTGTGTGTGTCTTTTCTCTTTATCACAAATAAATTAGAACTCGATTCCTTTCATGTTGTGATGGTTTCTCATTGTCCTGGGTGTGAGAAAAAAAATCAAACTGTACAGATGCAATGAGTCACTCATTGAGAGGCATCGTGGGCAGGGACGCAAACACAAGAACAAGGTGTGCTGGTTTTTGGCAGATGTTTCAGCTTACGGAACAGATCAGCTATTGGGAAATCACATTTCTGGGTGGTGGTGACAAACACTGAGGAAAGACAGATGGTTATTTATGATTTCCAGTCAACAGTTGGAGGGACAATATTCCGCTATTACTTGTAGTTGTCTTCAACATTGCATTTCAAGATATGTTCTTATTTTGTATTGTTGTCTTGTTTTCCAGTGCTTCTAATTTTAATTAATACTAAGTCAAGTCAAGTCACCTTTATTTAAAACGCTTTTTACAATACAGGTGGTTTCAAAGCAGCTGATAAAAGGAAAATAATCCAACAAAGTTTGTTTCTGCTGCACAGCAGATCTAGAAGAAAATAGCGTCAGTAGCTTAAGTAAGTTCAGTGATGGTTCATTTGTGTTGTAAAAAACGTATTAATTGAAGATTAAGTCTCTCTAAACCCCTGCTTTCCGCGACCCTGCCCTGCTCTGATTGGTCAGATGCCCTAGTCTGTTGTGATTGGTCGACAGTTTACAGCATGTATGGAAACTAAATGTCCATTACCATATATGGTAATACAGCTAAAGTGTTTGAGGGCGGGGCAAAGTTGCGGGTAGCCAATGGAGACCGTAGGCTGGCATTATACAAATGTGTTACATTGTTACGCAGGATTGCAACAGGAAGTGAGGCTGGAATCACTGACGCCTT